>NC_141142.1:41184137-41340804 GCF_053477565.2 Lygodium microphyllum | reverse complement strand
GAAGAGGAGGAGAAGGGTTGGAGGAATGGGCCAAGCTCGGACCAAAAAGGGGATGACCGCCCAAAAGGGATTTAGGGTTTTGTATATAAAGTTGAAAAGGTGAATGAGGAGCTCATTCTTATGTGTGGCAAATCGCGCACCATGATAGATCCTCAAAATTAGAT
Organism: Lygodium microphyllum; assembly: GCF_053477565.2. Lineage (NCBI taxonomy): Eukaryota > Viridiplantae > Streptophyta > Polypodiopsida > Schizaeales > Lygodiaceae > Lygodium > Lygodium microphyllum. Next base: position 41,340,640 of record NC_141142.1, on the reverse strand, counting down.
CCTAGTGTAGTAATGGCTCTGTACAAGCATAGATTCTCTATTGCAAAACAACAACCAATAGCCCATGCTCGAACAAAGACAAATAGAGACCCTAGAACCTCAATGAGCCAATCTAGCCAACAAGGGCAAAAAGGCCACACCACAAAAACATGTATATGTTGCATTCCAACTACATCTAGTCAAAGTGAAATGCAACAACATCAAGCTACAACTGCAAGGATGACTAGAAATGACAGTCTTGATGATGGATGCACCCTGAATGCCACTGCATAGCCACATCTAGTTGTGTATTTGGGGACTCAAAGGCATGTATCAGAAGGCTTGAACTTATAAGCCAAGACCTGGAAGATGAAGACATAGTACTGCCTGCTTATCTTAGGGTCAAACTCACCACAAAAAGAGAGCACAAATGTCGATGCTCTTATCGATGAAGGAGCAAATTTTAATATCTTGACATATGAAGCATGGACTCAACTAGGCCAACCAGAGCTCACACCGAATAATGCAACTCTTAATCCTTACGGGGAACACCCACAAGCACTTATAGGGAAGTGCATGATCCTTGGAACTATTGAAACGGAAAGCTTACCTATCCTATTCCATGTTCCTCCAACAAGCAGTGCAAATTGTAGAAAGGAAACTCTCCTAGGAAGACCCTTCAAAAGGGCGACAAAGTGTGAGGCTGATTATATAGCACAGAGGATACACTTGACACTACCAAGTGCGAGGATAATCACAACCTTTAGTAAGGGTGACCTCATCCAACTTCGAGGAAAAGACAAGGAGCATTCTAACATACTAGGCAAGCCTACTAATGAGAGCAAGGACTTGTTGAAAGAGTTTATACAAGTGCATATTGAACTGAGAGAACCAATGAGCGAGGCCATGCTTGAAACAAGAAGGTTAGAATGTTAAGGATAAACTTTGGACTTACAAATATCATAGAAGACCACAAAAGAAGCCCAAGCCTTATAGACGAAGGTATCGATGGAGAGCCAACACAACGCCGTGATTGATATCCAAAACGTTGTTACATGCTCAAGGGGATTACATAGGTAACCGATGGATTTGGGTACCAAAATCCCCTGCTAAACCACCTTTGTTAGCTGAAGGCCAAATCGTACCAAAAGTGAAGAAGCGTAGGAGGAAATCTAAATGAGAATCCAAGTCTCAAGTCAACAATATTGGAGTGACTGAGCCCCTCACAATTGAAATCAAGAAACCAAACATAATTATTCGAAAGGTAGATCCTCAGCCTAGTGTACTTAACAAGCAAATATCAGTTGTAACCGTCGAGTGTGCACAAAGACCAGTAGTGCCCAAGGAGCCATTGACTTCCCAAGAGGATAATGAGTACCATAGACACAATGTTGCTCATGATAAGGCTAATTGCTCATCAACAAAGCAAATGGCAAAATTATCTAACAACCACAAGCAAATCTTCCATCCAATGTGAAGTCCACCTAGGAGTCCCAAATCTCCTACACCCTCTTTCCCTAAACAGACATAGGAAGCACAGCAACAGTCGTCAAGTGTAGCAGCTCAATCCCAATCTATATCTCCATCTGAGCTTCCAAGTGTCCAAGATGCGAGATGTAGAGACGAGCTCACGCTCAACTGCCAAGACCCACGGACTGCTTATTCATTTAAGCGTTTCAAGCGAGCACGTATGGCTATCTTTCACCTAACCGATGCGCCTTCGATCCTACCGGGTTGTAGTGAGCTTACCTTGATGCCCGAATGAGTTGCCTTCTCCCTCAAGTACACCAGTAGCTCCACGATTCTTGATGTAAGGTCAAGCATCCTCAAGCCTTCATCTCTAAGCTCCATCCTCCATAGTCGCACGCGAGACAAGAGAAGAGAAGAGAAGAGAAGAAGAAGAGAGGAGATGGTGGAGAGCTTCACCTCCTTGATCCCTCACCCTCACATACTCTCCCTCACACTCACACTCTCTCCCTCAAGCACACACAAGCAAGCAAGAGAAGAGAAGAAGAGAAAAAGAGAAGAAGAAGAGCTACTATTGGCCACACACAAGAATGAGCTTCTTATTCACTTTTCAACTTTATATACAAATCCCTAAATCCCTTTTGGACAATCCTCCCCTTATCCCCTTTTTTACATGGCCAGTCCTTTTTCCCATTGTCCTCCTATCTTCCTAGTTTCCTTTCTACTACCCATCACCTTTATAATTTGCACCGGTGAGAGTTTGGCACTCTTAAAATAAATCATGGTACGCCTTGCGCTCTTTTACAAAAGTTTTGACTTGCGCTTTTTCTTGTATACCTCTCTCCTTGATTTAAAACTTTTTTGCACTTCTTGTGTTTCCAGATTTTTCTTGGTGCGCCTTCGTTTTCCTTTCACTTTTGCCTTGGCCTTGTCTTCATCTTCAGATTTTCTTGATTCTCCACCTTATTTGTCTGAGGGTTAACACGGGACATGACACCACCCCTAGTTCTCAGCCTAAGGATATCCATGTGCAATCCACTGTGACTAGCTCAACTGATGCTCGATCTGCATAAGTGAATGTGCAAAAGGCAATAAAAAACACGACCACTTTTGATCTGCCTAAGGACTTGACACCATAATCTGCCAATAGTAGCCAATCCACTCAACTAGCCGCTACTACTTCAAATCAAGAATCACAGCAGTCACATCCTTTGGATGTGGCGACGCCCCTTGTGGAACGTGTCCTTAGCATTTCACATGCGGAAAAGATGTTACAACCAACATCCTTGACACCTCCAACACTTCTGAAGCACCTAAAGCCTAGGCTTGATGAGAAAACTCTCAAAGATTTGGTCAAAGAGATAGCGCATCTGACCAATGAACCAGAGACGAAGTGCATGATGAAGCCGGATCACAAGCTGACAATGATCATATGTGTGTACGTCCATGTGGACATTGAAAGGCCAACACTAGAGTACACAAAGCTCATCATCGAACCCCTGAATTGGAACGAACAACATGTTGGCTCTCGCTATTTAGTTGTCACTAAAGGAGTCATAAAGGACATTTCGAAAGCCACAACTAGGGAATTGCACTTTTGATACCCTCACTCTACACTGCTCAATGTGAGACAAACGAGGAAAAGCTTGAAGAAATCAAACGAACAGGAAAATGACAAGGTAACTTTGTGCAGAAATGGTACTTCAACTAGAGTTTGGCAACCAAAATTAACCACCAACTAATGACACTCACTGAGAAAAGAAAAGCCCTTTGGACATCAATACATGATCCCACGTATGTTGCCCTAACCTCATTAAGAGTGTTGGTAATGGTCCATGAGGTCCAGCTTTCTGCCACAGTCCAAAAACATCCCTTGTACAATAAAGTGCTTCTAGAAGAAGATCTACACGTGACTAGCAAGCTAGGAGTAGGGAGCATGGTACTTGATGTTAGCGTATATGTCTTCTACCTCGCTCAAGACTCTGCAATCCTAGATCTCTATGCTTCCTATCAATACAACACCCGCTCTAATAAGAAGCAATGGAGGCATGTTCCAATGGGTAAGTACAAGAGTCTAGAGCAAACGCTCGACCAGGAGCAACTGCCAATGCAATTAGATGATGGGCTAAACAGAGGGAAATTAGCTAAAGAGCTAGACTCTCCAAAAAGAGAGGTAGTTATACCCTCACAACCTAGCGAGGCTATTCAACAGGCCGGGCTATGTCCAATGACAACACACAAGAAAAAGAGAATGTTGAGGCCCAACCAAGTACATCAATGGTTGACCTAGTTTAAGATCATGAGTCTTTAAAGGATACACCTAGATTGCCCAAGAAAAAGAGGAGAAAACAATGGCAGCTGCAAGTGGCTGTAGACGCCAAGAAGATTGAGATCAAGAGTGTTGAAGAGCTGAGGAATAAAGCATTGAGTCCACCCACGAATGAACCCATTGCCATCTCTCCTAATGGTGGTGAAACCTCAGACACATCCATGTATTCTGATAAATCAAAGCAACCATTACCATCAACGTGGTTGCTTGTAATGCTCAATCCACCAACAACAAAACTTACATTGACCAATCAAGAGTGGATATAACACTATTACAATATGTTGATGAAACTATACCGGTCACATCCTAGGAGAACCATGACACAATAGCAGCAAAGCCTTAGGAGAAACATGATAACCCCGAGGACATAAGCAATCCTAGCATTGACCAATCTTGCTCATCTAGGCCTAAGCCCCAACTATGCTAAAGCCTAGGGAAACTCCCACCAGAACCTTGCATGAGATAGCAACCAAGCAAGCCCTCATAGAACATAGAAGTGTCATAGAGTGCTGGACCGAGTTGGATGCTAAACTCAAATTATTCGCATGTGCCTACGTCCTTGTGGACATGGGCATATTCCCTAGGGAGCAGCTTGAGGAATATTTGCCATATCCACTATCCTAGGAAAAGCAAGAATATCTTAACGAGCATTATGACAGTCTCCTACATGAACGCATACAACTCATCTCTGACAAGGAAGCCGATGAGCTACGCTTAACTGTGACATTCAATGAAGCGCTTTGTGAACCAAATCTCTTAGAGATAGAGCAACTAAAGCAACAACCAGAGGGTCGAAGTCAATTTAAAAAACATTGGTTTGAAAACCATGCTACAATGGCTGAACTTGGAGCCCAAATTATGACAATCTCAGAGGAGCAATTGGCCAGATGGTAGTCTCAAAGAGACTCGACCCATGTGGCGCCAACTTCCTTTCGAGTATTGACTACCATATTTGGGGTATGGACTTAGTTAGAACTAGCCAAGAGAACTCTTTGATTGATAAAATTCTCACCAAGGAGGAGTTACATGTTGCCAGTAGACTCGAACAAGGCACATGCTACTCGATGTTTCCAGTACAATCCTGAGTTCTATAATTGGTTTTTATCCTCACAAAGTGACATGGATTCATAAATGTGTACATAAATAATATGTTTTGTGACTATGTATAAATAATACCAAAAGAACAAAGCCAGCACACACACAAGCAATGATAATCAAGCGTAGGTGATATGCATCGAAGTCAATACAATGAGATTCAGATAAGTGATGTCTTTTTTGAGCGTATGACTAAGTTCATTATGGTTAAAGCATATGACTTAAATATACTTTCATGAGTTGCCAAGTGAATGTTAGATGACACAGGTCTTTGTATGAAAGCATTCAATGTCTAAGTCACCACAAGACCACCAACCCCACAAAGAACCATCATGGATATGAAAGGTGAGAAGGATCAAAGCTTGCACTCGAGAGCTATGGCGAGAGAGTAAGAGCAGGGAAGAGAGAGACAATAAATGGGAACTCCAACAGTCACAATGTGTGATCGGGCCTTCCTTTATTCAAATTGTCACTAAAAGAATCAAGAATAAAGTGACGATGACGGGCGCCCACCACCTGCAGTGTGCAGTGGTAGCGGTGACTGTCAGTGTAGTAATACACGGGCGGCTAGGCGGAGGCACCTTTACCCCCAACAACCTCCCACTTAAAGGCAAATCTGCCCTAGTGAGGAGTGAAAAGAAAAAGAAAGAAGACAATACAACATATACACATGTACAATAGGATGAGAAAAGACGTCATCTCATCCCACGCCCATCAACCTCTTGAGGAAGGCAAAGCGCTCTATAGAGAGACTTTTCGTGAGTAGATCTACAGGATTCTGGTTGGTCGAGATCTTGACAAGATCAGCAGACTTGTCCTCAACGACCCCACGTATGAAGTGATAACTCACCTCAATGTGTTTCGTCTTCGCATGGAAGATCGGATTCTTGGCTAATTGAATAGTACTCATAGAATCCGAATGCAGTGTAGGGGTAGCATCAATACCAAGGTCAGTAACCAAACGACCCAACCAAATGGCCTCCTTGCAAGCCTCAATGGCTGCAGCATACTTGGCCTATGTAGTAGAAAGGGCCGTGCATTTCTGCACCCTGGACATCCAAGAAACAGCACCTCCAGCATAGGTGAATACATAGCCGGAAGCGGACTTCCTACTATCTGCATGTCTTGCATAATCAGAGTCGGTGTATCCCACGACTCTTGTATCCTGGCTGCCATAGCATATGCACATATCTGTAGTGCCCTTCAGGTATCTCATGATACCCTTCACGACATCCCAATGCTTCTTGCCAAGTGTAGCCATATAGCATGCCACAACACCAACTGCAAAGGTAATATCTGGACGAGTGGCTATCATGGCATACATAAGACTATCCACTGTGTATGCATAGGGAATCTTGGCCATCTCGGCCCTCTACTCATCTGTCTATGGATAATCAGCCTGTGATATCTTTACATAAGAAGGCAATGGACAGCCAATAGGCTTTACGTCCTACATGCGGAAGCGCTCAAGGACTTTATGAATGTACTCCCTCTATGACAAGTAGAGGAGTCCCTGATGCCTGTCGCGTCTAATGCGCATACCAAGTATATGAGAGGCCTATCCCAGATCTTTCATCTCAAAGCTCTTCTTGAGCTGAGCCTTAAGAGCATCTAGCTCATCATGAGCTTTCCCTGCTATCAGCATATCAGCCACATAGAGTACCAAAATCAATAAAGAACCATTACGGGCTTTCTTCATGTAAAGACATGGATCCATAGCACTCATGCTATAGCCCTGTGACTGCATAACGGAATCAAAATTATGATACCACTCCCTAGGTACCTGCTTCAAGCCATAAAGACTTTTTTTCAATTTGCACACTAGATGCTTCTGCCAGGCTCTGCAAAGCCCCTAGGTTGCTCCATAGAAATCTCATCATGCAAGTCCCCATGTAAGAAAGCCGTCTTGACATCCATCTGGTATAAATCCAAGTCAAGCTGAGCAAAGCCAAGACTAAGCGCAGGGTGGTCATCTTAACCACAAGAGAAAAGACCTCATCAAAGTCCATACCATGCTCCTACTTAAAACCCTTTGCTACCAGTCTAGCCTTGTATGTCGGCTTGGGGTATCTAGGGGTACTTTTCAGCTTGTACACCCACTTGTATGGAAAATCCTTCTTGCCCTCAAGCAAGGAAACTAAATCCCAAGTCTCATTCTTATGCAAGGAGTCTATCTCAAACTGCATAGCCCTCTCCCAAGAGTGACTATCACCCCTACACATAGCCTCATCATAAGTGAAATGCTCTCCTGCATCTGTAACCAAGACATAATGCATCGAGGGCTGAAATCTATCAGGTGGACGTCTGTCTCTAGTGGATTGTCTCACGGCAGGCTCTGCTGCCTGCCCAGCTGCCTGTCCAACACCCTGACCATGAGCATATGCTACAGTTGTAGGCTGTCCAACTAGCTGTGCGAGAGCTCTCAGCTCCTCTTGAAATATGACCCTGCCAATCTCAACAACTCTCTCAGGCTGCCGATGCATCTTGTCTTCATGGAAGACTACATCATGACTGCGGATGACTTTCTGCGCCTGTGGATCCCAGAGATGATAACCCATCTCGCCTATATCTCCGTAACCAAGGAAAATGCATTTGACACTTTTAGGATCCAGCTTACTTCTCTTGTCCTGGGCACATGGCAAAATGCCTCACATCCAAAGACACAGAGATGCGCATAAGAGGGAGGTTTTCTAGTCCATACCTCCTTTGCAACCTGGAAATTCAAACCACTAGAAGGTGATCTGTTTATGACATGCACAGCTATACTAACTGCCTTAGCCCAAAAGCTCTGTGGTAGGCCTACATGGCTAAGCATACTGTGTACACGCTCCTGGATGGTTCGATTCATCCGCTCAGCCAAACCATTCTGGGGGGGGAGGGGTGTAGAGGGCGGTCAACTGACGCTTAATACCCCTCTCATCACATAATTGCTCAAAAGCACGTGAGACATACTCACCCCCATTATCTATCCTTAGGCATTTTAGCCGATACCCAGACTAGTTCTCAACCAATGCAAGCCATCTCTGAAACACAGCCAAGATATCAGATTTCACCTTAATGGGATAAGCCCAAACTTTACGTGAAAAATCATCTATGAAAGTAACAAAATACTTGGCACCACCCACCATAGACTAATAAGGCATGGGCCCACAAACATCCGAATGTACCAATGCCAAGGGCTCACTCATGTGTGGCCTACCAGACTTCTTATGCATAGACCTAGTCTGCCTGCCATAAAGACAATGCTCACATGAATCAAAATATGCATAATCAAGGGGCGGTAAGTACTGCAAATCATAAAGTATTTTCATTCCCTTCAAAGACATATGGCCCAAACGTGCAATGCCAAAGAGATACATGTGGGATAGAATCCACATACAAAACATGATCAAGGGAAGAAGCGGATACAATCAAGGGACAGAGACTGCCAGCCTTGGTACCTCTCCCAATCACAAGTCTGCCATGAGCGATCTTCCATGCAGAGTCTCCAAAAGATACATGATAACCGGTGTTATCAAGCTGTCCAGCTGACAGGAGACTGCGTGTGAAAGCAGGTATATGACGTATATCCTGCATAACAAAACTGCTGTCAGAAGAAAACTGCAGCCTAACATCACCAATGCCCACAATATCAATAGAGCTGTCATCACCCAAGCACACAGAACCTGAAACAATACAATATGAATGAAACCACTCTTGACAAGGTGTCACATGAAAGGACGCACCTAAGTCCAAGAGCCAACACTGTGCATACATAGAGTGTATCTCTGTCATTTGCGAAGCACTAGAAGAAGTTCCAATGATATAATCATCATCATCAACATCCTCAGGCTGCATACCATTGATCTCTTCAATTTTAACACGGGACTTTGCAGGCACTATGCTGCGATCATAAGACTTATCCTATACTTTGTCTTTCCCCTTATCTTTGCGCCTTTCATTGCACAGTTCATGACATTGCGGCCTAATATGGCCCTTTTTTCTACAATGGTGATAAGTAACATCTGCATTCCTGCCACATGATTTGCTACATGACTTCCCACGAGACTTGGACCGAGATTTTTGAGAATCTTGTCCACGGCCACTGCCACTGCCATGCTTTCCATACCCATCATTCTTGCCTCTAACTGTCATGGCATGGGACACACGAGAGGTATCCAAATTCTTACGATTAACCTCTTCTTGCAAAAGAGCACTCTCAACATCAGATAATTTCAAGGTAGTAGTAGAGGCATATAATGCAGTGCGGAATACATCCCGTGACTCATTAAGAGTACCAAGCAAGAAAAGAGGAGTGACATCCTCTGCAAAAGTGATGTCAAGTTCTTGAGTATAGCATGGAACTGACTCAAGTGAGCAAACATAGTCACATTCTCCTTCATGCGCAGATCCATAAATTGCTTCAGCCCAATACATCTGACTCACTGGACTTTTCTTGTCATAGAGATTCTTGATTTTATCCCACAACTGCCATGCACTCTGTTCTTCCTCAAATACATTGTAATGAACGTGTTCTGTGAGAGATAATACAATAGTGGATTTGCATAACTCATCAAGCTCAAGCCATTTCTCATATGGCATAGTTACAAGCAGATACCCGCTCAACCTCAAAGGTTTGATCTGCGATTTTTGCACCAACACTTGCCAAATCTGGCTCTTCCAATAAGAGTAATTTGTACCATTAAGCTTAGTGATGTTGAAAATAGCATGATCCATGGATGAACTCGCCATAATGCAGGCTAGAAGACTATAGACAATTCAAAACTGCTTGCTATTTACTGTAGAAAATGACAAAAAAATTACCAAAATCGAGAGAAAATGGCGAGAAAAATATAACCAAGGCTATTGCCCACCAAGTACTAGTGAAAGTACATCATTTCAGAATATTTTAGCATGAAAAATCCATGTCAATCCGGAGTTATATGCTTGTTGTAATAAATGACAGCAAGGTACTGTGAGAGTCAATTTATGACCAAATCATTGCACCAAGTCAATAAATGACAACCAAGACATAACCACCATAAACGGGCATAAATCAGCACCAAACAATCATCAAGATCTTGAGCAAACACCCAAACATGTCACCAAAGCATCCATCAGTGTGAGTAGGCATACCCCCAGGACAGTAGGGCAAAGTATACATAACACTGGCAAGACCTGACACTAGTAGGTATATGCTCACTAGAGTGCAAAGCCCAAGCTTAGGTCAAAAGCAATTCCAAGATATCAGTGCATGAACCATGCAGCATGTAAGTGTAAGAGATCCTGAAGTCTCAAGTATTTGCAAAATGCTCAAATAGCATAAACCTCCTGCTCGATGTCTGTCAAGCATACAAGATGCTCCCACTAGCTCAAAAGGCGGATAAACGAGCTCAACAGCTCAAGCAAACCAAGTCAAAGGTACCAAAGACAGGTAACCAAGACAATGCCTCAATAGCATCCAAGGTTGTAATGGAAAAAGCCAAGTCGTAACGGAAAAATCCAAGTCAATGTCCAACTTCTCAAGGGAATACTCAAATGAATGTCGAGACGAGCTCAAACAACTGCCATCCACAGCCAAAGCATAAAGCATTCACCAAGACATCATAACCCGTACTGGGTAGCCTAGGCATAAACCATGTCATAGATGAAATGCCAGCTACAAAGAAGTGACAGTCAAACCAAAATCGAGCTCTAATCTCATCTCAAAAGCATTTTGGAGCATAAACAAGACATGTGGCATAGTCCAAATACATCATTACATCATATCGAGTAGTCGGGAGCACCCCGTGACCAATAGGCATAACCCAACTATAGCATAAATAGCTTCAGCCCTAAAGTTTCCAACAGCATATAACCTCTATAAACTGAGCAAATCAGTTCTCAATCCAAGCTCAAATCCATAGGCAAACCATAAGCATAAATTCTCGTATGTATAGGCACCAGCCGAGCATAATCAGGCATCATATGCCAAGACCTGTAAGCATAAAATTGAAGTAACAGGTGGCTGCCCTATTTTGGATAGATTTGGGATTGTTCAAAACAGTCAATAGCTGAGCTAAATCAGCTCCAAATGCGTCTCACATAAGAGGCATAACATCCACAAGTGATCCGGTATCAATAAACATCAGTAGAAGCATCACATAAGCCATAGGCATACAAATACATGCTGTCTCAGACCTGAAATCTATTGCAAAATATTCTATCATCAGAATTTGGCAAATCCGACATCACCATCGTGTCTGAAGCGTGCCAAAACCCCAACTTAGACTCTTACCTTGCCTGAATCAGGTTCTGAATGCTCGAGGTATGACAAAAAGAGTGATTTTTGGGCCAGATTTTGAAACATGCGCAAAAAAAGGTGGTTGGCTGGGGGGGTTTACTGTCCCACGTGTCAACAATGGGGCCCAAAGGGGGCACAAATGGGGGCCAAAGAAGGCCTACACCAAGCCTTAGCAAGCCTTGATAGGTTGGAAGCAAGATCCAGGTGAAGGAAGCTCCAAGAGGTGTGAGTTATGGCTGCCCACAACTTGTGAAAACCCTGTTTACCTAGACCTGTGGATTGAAGTAAAACTCTGAAATAATGAAGCAATACCTTAATGTCAATGCCTTGATGGTACCTCAATAGGCCGGGAAGAAGCTCGGGAAGCCAGGGAGTGACGCGAGCTCAAGAGAATGAACTATAGCTGCCAGGAAGGAGACCCAATGCGAGTGGGGAGTCAATGGGAAGCTGAGAATGCCATGAGCCAAGCTCAAGAGTCAGGAAGCCGTGCTCTGATACCAGTTGAAAGGTGAGAAGGATCGAAGCCTGCACTCAAGAGTTATGGTGGAGAGCAAGAGCAAGGAAGAGAGAGACAAGAAATGGAAACTCCAACAGTCACAATGTGTGACTGGGCCTTCCTTTATTCAAACTGCCACTAAAAGAATAAAGAATAAAGTGACAGTGATGGGGTGCCCACCACCTGCAGTGTGCAGTGGCAGTGACTATCAGTGTAGTAATACAAGAGCGGCTAGGTGGAGGCGCCTTTATCCCCAACAGGAGAAAGTGACAGAAATACCAAGAACAAAGAGCCATGACAGAAGCCTTGCTCGAAGAGAAAATCAACCCCCTAGAAAGCACACATTGCATTTGAGCATGGCCCAAAGCATAGTTATTGGCTACTCTCTCTTTCTTGGCCAAACTCTACATCCAGGTAGAAGCCACACTTCCAATGATGACAAACGTTTCTTCATCAACTAGGATTCAATTCGCCATATACTCGTTCCATGTCCATGCACAGTTCACTCCAGTTGCTCCCTCAATTGTTTGGATGTCTCAATATTAGGTACGTCCAATGACCTTCGTCGGTTGGCTCCATCCCTAGTCCCCTAGCTATTTATATATCCCCTACAATTGTTCAAGGCACATCAAGGGCAGGGCATACCTAGGAAGCTCATCTTGCCTATGGTTAAGACCTGTCACCTTGAACCATTTGCACAATTCTTTTTCACACTCCATCTCAGTGCCATTGCAATCAACAGTGGTAAGCAAGGCACAAAAGATGATGAAAAGTACACCAGCTACCAAAAGCTAAGGTGTCAATGAGCTCAATTATGCTACATCATGTTGTCAAAATCACAAATGATATCTCAATAAGCCTTCAAGTGTACTTTTCCTCAACATCGACAATTTTTTCCACCCTAGTGAACCCTCGCTTCATCTACACATTGCTACGAGGAACCAGACTAGCAGTCTTCTAACTACGTAATATCTAAGTATGCATGTGCACTCACATAATATCTGCACCACGATCTATGCATAATTTGGATCCTCAAATGCAAGACAATACTCTCAGCTTGCTTAGAGTTCGACTTGTCTCCCAAACTAATCAAACTACATCTTGTGTACGATAAGAAGGCTAGCACTAACCCGTAGGAAGAGACCATATGAGAGGTTTTCAATTGAATGTATTGAAGACTCCAATGAAAGTACCGTCAGCTCTTTGTCAATACTCAACTCTGAACTCTTGTCCTTTATCATCATGCAAGCCCACTAAAGAATCGTCATGAACAGAATCCCCAGAACACCAACACTTGTGCCAGCCATGAGTGCAACTTCCAACAAAGAACAACGCAATCACTGACTACAACCACCCTATCACCAGCCAATTAGGCCAACAACGTGCCCCCAATGACCTTCATCTGCACTACCACCAAAACTCCTCCAAGGCAAACCATAGTAGTCCCTTCCACCCACGTATTCGATGCATGCCAAAGCCTACTACCTACAATGGAGAGTGGCATGGAACTGGCACTCGTCTAGGAGGGGGATAATGCTAATCCTCAGTCGAACAAGGTGGAAAATCCAAAAAATCTAAATCAGAAGACAAGGCCAAGGCAAAAGTGAAATGGAAGACGAAGGTGTGCCAAGAAAAATCTAGAAACACAATAAGTGCAAAAAAGTCCTAAATCAAGGAGAGAGGCACATAAGAAAAAGTGCAAGTCAATACTTTTGTAAAAGAGCGCAAGGTGCACCATGATTTATTTTATAAAAGAGCTCCGGGCTCTCACCTATGCAAATTGTAAATGGTTAGAGACATGGGTTGAGCCCATGCCAATAGGGAAGAGGAGGAGAAGGGTTGGAAGAATGGGCCAAACCAAAAAGGGAATGACCGCCCAAAAGGGATTTAGGGTTTTGTATATAAAGTTGAAAAGTGAATGAGGAGCTCATTCTTGTGTGTGGCCAAAAGTAGCTCTCATCATCATCATCATCATCTTCTTGCTTGCTTGAGCTTGTGCTTGAGAGAGAGACTATGAAAGTGTGAGGGAGTGAGTATATGAGGGTGAGGGACCATGATAGAGAAGTTCTCCATCTTCTCCTCTCTTCTTCTCTTCTCTTCTCTTCTCTTGCTTACATCAATGGAGCTTGGAGCATGGAGCTTGAGGATTGAGCTCACTTGAAGCTTGCACTTGGACCGTGGAGCTACCGGAGTGCTTGGGAGAGGAGGCAACTCGATCAGGTATGGAAGTAAGCTCACTACATTCATAGAGAGAGAGAGAGAGAGAGAGAGAGAGAGAGAGAGAGAGAGAGAGAGAGAGAGAGAGTCGGCTATGTGAGAGGTAGCCAGTAGTGCTCGGCTTGAAACGCTTGAAACAATAAGCGGTCTGTGAGTCTTGGCGGTTAATGCCTCTACACACACACACACACACACTCTCTCTCTCTCTCTCTCTCTCTGTGGTCATCTTTGCAAAGGCTTTCATCATGCTATCTACACACCACCTCCATGCTATCCTGCGTCACCTCTATCACTATGCATCGCGGAGGTAAGCCCACTCATGAAGAGCCAAGCATAGGGGTTGCAAGAGGTCATCAGGGAATCCGTCAAGGACAAGTAGTAATGGATGGTGAGGTGTACCACATAGGGAGATTTCGATGGACGGTTGGGATTAGTCATGTTGAGATAAAAAGCTCAACATGTGCGGACATTGATGATGGACTACTTGGTTAGATGGGTCTACATGTCTACACTTAGCATGTTGTCGTGTTGCTCCGCATCCGAGGTGTGAAATCCACCCAAAAGTTGTGTGTGGGAGTTGATATTTTGTATATACTTAATCGTTATGTTTGCATCTTTATTTTGCGTGGTAATATAGTAAAGAGGGGCTAGAAAAAGATACTGTTGTTGGCAGTGCATTGGTTGCTATGTATGCCATGTGTGGTTTATTTGCGGAAGCACAGAAAGTATTTGACATAATCTCATGGAATGCTGCATTATCTTGGCTTGAAGGTGACAAGGGATTTTGTTTGCTTGTATTATGATGATCAAGGAAAAGAATTCCAAAGTTTGGAGGCAATTTGAAAGCCTATGATATGTCATTGTAAGCTATGATATGATGAAGAAGGCTTGTATGCTTTCCTAAGGGCCGCTTTTCTTTGTGCCATTTTATGTTTTTTTTGGGGAAGGGAAAATGACGGATGCTATTTGGAAAGGGATGACTATTTTTGAAAAGGGCTTTTTGGGGGGAAAGGAGCTTAATGGAGAAGGAAAGCAAAAAGCAAAAAAAGATTTTGGCAAAGGGGCGCTATGCAGAAAAGGCCTCAAGGAAGAAAACTCTGGCCATGCATGGTGAGAAAGAAAATAGAAGAAAAGCTGAGGATAGTGTACAGGAAGGTGTGATCCCTGCTTATCTTCTTGATTGTGAAGCTACAACCAGAGCAAAAGTGTTGAGCAATACAATCAAGCAGAAAAGGAAGGATTTTTGGGCGAATCAGAGGACTGAACAAGGGATCTACGAAAAAGAATGATGGTGGAGGAGATTGCAGTAAAGAAGAAGTGAAAGGACGGGCGGCTTGCTGTGGGGCGAATTGGCTCTCTTTGTGAGCAGGTGAAAGAACTGATTAATAAAGGAGTCGATGTAATACTTGTGTCGTCTGGAGCTGTTGGAGTCGGCAGACAGAAGATACATTATCAGCGCCTTATGAATAGCAATTTTACAGATCTTCAAAAGCCTCAATCAGAACTGGATGGAAAACCTTGTGCAGCAGTTGGACAGAGTGAACTTAATCATGGATTTTTGCGCAGAACGCCAGACAAGTTGTAGTGAAGGTTGGAACAGCTGTTATCACACGTTCTGACCGGGCGACGCTCTAAAGGGATATTGAAGACGAAAGGAATGAGAAGAGGACTGGAAGAATGGGAGGGGAAATATTTGAAGCGACTTTATTGCTTATGTTCGGACGCAACGACTTCTTTGAGAAATGTTTTATGCATCAACTGCATAAGCACGACAGGAAAATAGATCTGTTTCAGATGTAGTTGCAAATGCTGCACGGTTGATGACAAAGTTGGGAATCATAACAACAAATTTGAAGGCTTTGCTTAAGCTTGTAAGTGGACGAGTCCTACTTGTGCTTGATTGCAAACAATCCTTTTGGCAAGCACTGTAGTCAATGCTGGAAAAGAGAACGGTGGAGCTCGACCTGGTATGAAGAGGAGCTACATTGGGAGGGAGGAGGAAGAGATTTTTGGTGTGGTATGAGAGGGTTGTGGCTGCAAACAGAGAGTCCAAGGTCCTGAATAATGAAAGTCATTTGTCGATTGGCTGCGGAGTGCTGAGGCTGAGTCTATCAAAGTAAAGAAGTTGCTGCTAAGAAGCTGTACATTGCAAAAGTTGTTCAAGCTGAAAATTCCCATAAGCTTTTACTTGGAGCTGTAGCAAAATTTTGTGCATCTGGTACTCCGAATGTTTGTTGCATCACAAGGAAGAGTGCTGAAAGGAGGATTTTCGAAGCTGCATTGATCTCACTCATTGTTCGCTTAACGATCTCATCTGGAATAATGTTAACAATCAATGTCCGAACTATTTCAAAACCATAGTTGTACATTGCTTTCTCAAGCTCATCAGCTCTACAGATTTTGCCACTTCATTCTTCTGCTCAAATACATCATCCAGATTCATCTTTGGCATAGTAGTCCTCACAACATCGAATACATAGGCTTGAATCTGTTTGCGTGGATTAGTTAGCATGGATAAGGTTTCAATAACATAGCTCCTAAAAAACCAGTCCACGCAATGACACCCAGGTTCAAGAATTGATTCAAACTGTACCCATCGTTCTTGGATGAGGATGAGGATGAGGTTATGGTTGAGAATGCTTCTGTTTTTCCACAGATAGAGAAGAGGGTTCAGCCTATGCATTATGCTGAAACTGATGAGCCTGTCTTAATACCGCGTAGTCACTTTTCGCGGAGTCATTAGGCTAGGGCAACTACAGAAACGATGGTAAAAATTGGAGAGAAACAGGTGCCTTATGTTGCTTTGGTGGATCATGGTTCAGAGATTAATCTCATAGTTCGTGGAGTTTATGAGAGTAATAGATGGCCTATGGATGTGGAGCATGGGTGGTGTATGAGAGCTGCCAACAAACTGCAGGTGATTTGTATGCTGCTTGTCCCAGTGTCAGGGTTTCTATTGGAGATGTAGAGGAGGATTTCCATTTCTTTGTGCAGGATTCATGCTCTTATCCCATAATTCTTGGACAGCCATTCATCACAGAGATGCGCATGGAAACAAAGGTAATGGATGATGGATCTGCTTATGCACGGATTCACAGTAAAGATGGCATGAGAGCAGTTCAGTTTATGACTGTGTGTGTGAATCATGTTAGAAACAAGGATACTCTTAGAGATGCACCTTTGCCCACTGTGAGGGATTCGGGTTTTCATTGGGTACCGCTGTTTTGCGAGACGACGGTGGTATAGAGCAGAGAAGATTGGAGTTCTCGCCTCTTGGCAGCAGTGTTTTCTCCTCCAGTTTTGTTGGGATTTCAGCAGACAGTTCGATGAGCTATCAGAAGACTTCTAAGTTGCCTAGAGCTGCCATGCAGTACTTATGCAAGAATGAGAAAAATTTGAAAAATGCAGGTATTTTAGAGGATGATGAGCACATAGATGGGATGTATGATAGTATAATTTGTGCAGATACAATGATAGAGATGGAAAATATGCTGAAAACTGATATGCAGAGTTGTCACAGTAATGTATTAGTGCAATCCCTGGACATGTTTCATGAAATTGCAGATTTTGTGTCACAGATAGAGTTAGAGGCTGAGGTGACTCGGCAAAAGGTGTTGAGTGTTGAAGAAATTCAGCAAACAGAGTTTTCGGCTGATTATGATCAGCTTACAGAGACACAGAGGGCTGAAAACTTTCAGCCAACAGAGTTTACTGCTGAAATATTTCAGCATCCTGAGTTTAGGGATGTTCCTATGCAGTCCATAGAGCAGAGGGCTGAGGATATTCAGCCCTGGAGTGCAGAATTGCTAATTTACAGCAAGATTTGAGTAATGCAGAGGATCATAATGAAGCCAGGGTTGACACGAAATACAAAACTGTGGATAAGAAGGTGAAGTCGGTAGCTGTACCGCTTCCACCCGACAGTGATTAGCAAATAGAGAGGGCTGCCAAATAGCCAATTTTAAGGAATCCATAGCATATAGGCCATAAATTTTCAGCAGAGACTCTTGCTGAATTGAAAATTGGAAATGGTGATTTCTTGCTACCCACAAAGAAGCAATGCTTTCAAGAGATGCTTGAGCGACATGGAAGGGGGTTTGCTTTTTTTCCGCATGAGATTGGATGTGTAAATCCGGATATTGTTGCTCTTATGGTGATCTTTACTATTCCTCATATTCCATGGAATCTCCGACCTATTCCAGTGCCTAAGGCACACCTGCCAAAGCTGATTGACTTGTTGAATGAGAAAATCAGGATGGGAATCCTAGAGCCTTCATCTGCACCATACTCAAATAGGTGGTTTACGGTTCCAAAGAAGAATGGTACTTTGTAGAGACTTGCAGAGACTGCCAGATGTATTCGGTAGTGCGTCATCGAGATGAGCTTCATCCGACCTATCCGCTATGCATTCATTATAAGTGGGTAGTTGACTTGGTTACTATGCCTATGGGTCTATGGCAGATGAGGTATATTGTTTTGGCTAGAGAGGATCTTACCAATCATGTTGAGGGCAGATCTTTGAGAACGAAGACCACTAGTGCAGTGTGTAAGTTCTTATTGGAAGAAATTTTCTGCAGGTATAGCTGTGTGGGTAAGATCACTGCAGATCGCGGTGAATTGGATGCAGATGAAGCTAGGGAGTTTTTCTCTCAACTAGGAATCAAGTTGGCTCTAACCACAGCATACAATCCAGAGGGAAATGGGAAGAGTGAAAGAGGGCATCCGCCGATAGTGAAAGCATTAGCCAAAGCATGCAGAGGACGGATTGGAGAATGGCCGAGACTTCTACCATTTGCTTTGTCGGTTGATCGTATGACTCACAGTGTTACCACATGATATATGCCTGCAGAGTTGATGTATGGTCAGAAACCGGTTATGCCGACTGAGACTTGTGCTTTGACTTGGTCAGTTTTACCTTGGCAGGAGGATTTGACGAGAGAGGAGCTCTTAGCTCTTCGGATTCGGCAGTTGGAGAGAAGATTAGAGGATATTCAGCTAGCTATTGACAGGTTGAAGGTTGCTAGACTAAGAAATAAGGACAGGTTTGACAGCAGGCATCGCTTGTGGCCTAGAGCAATAGAAGAGGGAGACTAGGTATTAGTCTTTGATAACAGCCTTGAAAATCAGCATACTGCACTTTGCAAGGTGGTGAAAAGATGGTTTGGGCCATACATAGTCAGACATGTCTTTGACAATGCAACATATGAGTTGACAGAATTGGATGGGACAGTGCTTAGAGTGCCTATTGCAGGAAAAAGAATCAAGATTTTCAAGAAAAGAGATGATGAGGATTATGCATTGGAAGAATTTGCAAAAGAAGAGCAACGAGAAAAAACTCCAATAGAAGAGACAGATGATATGACAGATAATCTTGTTGATATACCGGAAATACACAATGAAGAGATTGATCTGTTTGTGGATCTTGATGATAATGATCATGGGTAGTTGGCCCATCTGGAGGATGCGCAGGATTAGAGGGGGTGGATGTCGTGTTGCTGCGCATCCGAGGTGTGAAATCCACCCAAAAGTTGTGTGTTGGAGTTGATATTTTGTACATACTTAGTCATTATGTTTGCATCTTTATTCTGTGTGGTAATATAGTAAAGAGGGGCTAGAAAAAGATACTGTTGTTGGCAGTGCACTGGTTGCTATGTATGCCATGTGTGGTTTATTTGCGAAAGCACAGAAAGTATTTGACATAATCTCATGGAATGCTGCATTATCTTGGCTTGAAGGTGACAAGGGATTTTGTTTGCTTGTATTATGATGATCAAGGAAAAGAATTCCAAAGTTTGGAGGCAATTTGAAAGCATATGATATGTCATTGTAAGCTATGATATGATGAAGAAGGCTTGTATGCTTTCCTAAGGGCCGCTTTTCTTTGTGCCATTTTATGTTTTTTTTGGGGAAGGGAAAATGACGGATGCTATTTGGAAAGGGATGACTATTTTTGAAAAGGGCTTTTTGGGGGGAAAGGAGCTTAATGGAGAAGGAGAGCAAAAAGCAGAAAAAGATTTTGGCAAAGGGGCGCTATGCAAAAAAGGCCTTAAGGAAGAAAACTCTGGCCATGCATGGTGAGAAAGAAAATAGAAGAAAAGTTGAGGATAGTGTACAGGAAGGTGTGATCCCTGCTTATCTTCTTGATCGTGAAGCTACAACCAGAGCAAAAGTGTTGAGCAATACAATCAAGCAGAAAAGGAAGGATTTTTGGGCGAATCAAAGGACTGAACAACAAAAAGAATGATGGTGGAGGAGATTGCAGTAAAGAAGAAGTGAAAGGATGTAGGCTAGAGGCATGAGGCTAGAAGAGGGAAATGGAAAAAAGACCTTGCCACAAGGGCCGGTCATGTAAAAAAGGGAGGGGTGCCCATGGGATTTTAGGGTTTGTATACCTAAAGTTCAAAAAGTGAATGAGAGCTCATTCTTTGGTGTGTGGCAACAAGAGTCTTCTTCTTCTTCTCTTCTCCTCATCTCCTTGCTTGTGTGTGCTCTTGAGAGAGGGAGTGTGAGAGTGTGAGGGAGTGAGTGTGTGAGAGTGAGGGATCAAGAGGGTGAAGCTCTTCACCATCTCCTCTTCTCTTCTTCTCTTCTCTTCTCTTTTCTTGCGTGCACGGCTATGGAGGATGGAGCTTGAAAATGGAGGAGGCTTGAGGATGCTTGAGCTCGCATCTAGGATCATGGAGCTACCGGTATGTGTGAGAGAGGAGGCAACTCATATCGGCATCAAGGTAAGCTCACTACACTCATAGGATCGACGGCGCATCAGCTAGGTGAGAGATAGCCATTAGAGCTCACTTGGAACGCTTGAAACAAAAAGCGGTCCGTGGGTCTTGGTAGTTGAGCGAAATCTCCCACATTTTGGTTCCGTTGCCGGGACCATGGATTCAAGCTTGAGCACTTGCGCGCCTCATATCAAGCATCAAAGTAAGGGATTCGTCCCCGAAATGGAGCTTGAGATAGGTAGGAAGTTTGGGTGTTTTTGATCTTCAAAACAAGTAAGTATTTTGATATATTTTGTTTGTTTGATGATTGGGAAACATGGAGAAATTATTTCAGTATTTTACTTTTAATTCTTGTTGCATTTAGAGTAGGTTAGGATTAGGAAATCGCACCGGAGAAGGGTAGGGTTTACTGTTGCAAAGCAAGGCAAAACATGGCAAAAATCGTGCAAAACTTGGCAAAAATCTCGCTTGTGATGCCTGAGATCGGCAAGTGAGTGATTGGGGGCATCAACACCATACCTAGAAAGGGGCATAAGAGCCAAGAGGCCAAGGTAGAGCTCATTTGTGACCATTTCAGAGAGAGAGAGAGAGAGAGAGAGAGAGAGAGAGAGAGAGAGAGAGAGAGAGAGAGAGAGAGAGAGAGAGAGAGAGAGAGAGAGAGAGAGAGAGAGAGAGAGAGAGAGAGAGAGCTATCACTCGATTCGATCCGATCGCACCATCGACGAGCCTACCACTCTATCCACATATATGAATCCCTTCCCCTACCCCCCTAGATAGGATCTGGAGGTTTGTGCTTGATACGATTGAGTAAATCGCAAGAAACGATCAAAATCAAACTCTCACTGTCGACGTGCGCCGCGCTCGGCCCGTCTGAACGGTCACTTCTGGGCCGAGTCCCAGAATCGGCCCTCGGCCCCTTTTTCGCTCAGCCCACTAGGCCCGAAACCCTAATCGGCCCTCGGCCAGACCTACTCAGCCCATTCGAGTTAACCATTCGGACCATCGACCAATTCAGCCCTCGGTCACGTGTCATTCTCGACCCTCGGCCCAAGTGCCTCGGCCCATGCGCCTCGGCCCATCCGAGTGACGTCGTTCGAATTAACCACTCGGCCTGTCCGAGCCAACCTGTCCGAGCGACTTCTCCGAGTTCACACCTCGGCCCGTCCGAGTCTACCCTGTCCAAGTCCCAAATTTGGCCCTTGGCCCATCCGAGTGACCCACTCGGACCCTACAATTCGGACTAGCTGGGCCGAGTGGAAATTTTTATCAAATTCTCAGAAATTTGACCTGACTCGGCTGGAGCCCAACAGCGCAAATTGTCTAAAGTCCTTCTGACGCTCAGAAGTCGATTTTGGAACTTGGAATAGACGGAATCGTAGGGAGCAGCTGCTTGGCAGCTTGAAGTAGGCAGCAACAACACCCAGAGACCTAGACGCAAAGCGCTGAGCAGTTAAAACTTGATTTGCCAAGAACAAATGACGCAACATACTAGAAAGACCCTGAACCCTGTTAAGGCGGCTAGAAAATTGACCAATAAGCCTATCAGGCCCGAAACAAAGCAAGAGTGCCTAAGACGCTTCGAGGCTGTTTGCTGCACTCACCTTGAATTTCTGCACTTGAATGCACCTAAAGAAATTAAAAGCCTGGTTGAGTACAAGTGCACTAGGAGTGAAGCGCACGCTGAGTAACCATAAATTGAGGATTGCATTCAATAACTGAAGGAACTCACTCAGATAAACCACTCAAGGAACCCACCAGTAGGAGAGGACCCAAGTCGTAGACAAACCATCAACACGCGAAGTAGACTAAGCAAGTGGCGTCAACGACGTGGATCTGACAAATCCACTCAACCTGATCAACAGCTTGGCGGAGCACAACAATGTGACTATGGCAGAAGAAGGCTCAGACCATAGGTCTAATGAGGAACTTGACTTGAACATCTTCCTGGAGGCTATTCAGCAGCTGGTCAGTGGCTATGTTGCACTCGTCCGGTATGAGCACCGCGGCAGGATGGTAGACGCTATCATCGCAGACCTAGAAGAAGAGAGGAAACTAGCCTGCAAGGCTTTGCAAAGCATAGTCGAATACAATAGGGACCAGCAGGCTAGGAGCCAAAGGCAAAGCACTGAGTTGCGTGAGGTGCAGCGAGTGCTGAACCTAGCAGGAAGAAACCGAACACATCATGAGAGAGCCCTAGAAGGAGACTTGACATTGAGCGAGCTTCTTATGAAGCTGCTACTAGATAATACAGCAAACAGAGCAAAGTGCTGCGGCACTAGCGACATCTCTGCTCACAGGATTAGGAGTGAACCAAGGCTCAAAGAGCCAGTCTAAAATCCCTATCGTTGCCAAGCAACTCGACAAATACCAACCCCACAACGATCCATACAGCTTTGTAGAGCAGTTTGAACAAGTCTGCAAAGCCAACTGCCTCAACAACCTGACTCAACGCTCTCAAGTGTTTGGGCTATGCTTAGGTGACAAGGGAAGGACTTGGTATACAAGCCTAGATGCTGCAGAATGAGCCAACTTCAGTGGCCTCAAGGATCTCTTCATTAAGAGATTTTCCGAGCCTGGATACTCCGACAATCTGCTAGTACGCTTGATGAATGTCAAGCAGAAAGAGAAGGAGGACATTCGCAACTATATAACCCACGTGAAGAGTCTCTTCAAGAGAATCCCTATAGGTGAGCGACCAACTGAAATAGCAGTTTTGACTGTATTCATCAGCGGAATTCGCGATGAGGAGTTATATAAGGCTTTGGCAGGCAATTAGAGCTTGCAGCGAGACGCGCTAGCTAGAGTGTTTGAGGAAGCCATCAGAGTCGATGATCAGCTGAAGGAGCGGAGCTCCAGGAGCTCAAACCTAGAAGAGACCAACTCGCGAAGCTCAGAGAGAGTGTCAGCCTCTAGTGAGCAATCGGTCCCATCATCCCAAGATAAGGGAAAGGCCACCGAGACGAAGACTTGGATGATGTAAAGATGCAGTTAGCTAGGTTGCAAGACATGTTGAGATGACCAATGCGCCCACACCTCCAATGTGTGTACTGTGGCGGAAACCACTTGCCAGTCGAGTGTCAAGACCCTAGGTCAAGACCTTGTGCTAACTGCGGTAGGTTCGGTTATGACGTCGCGCATTGTAGATTACCAAGAAGACTTCCATATTCGCAACCCTACAGCCAGCCTTACCTAGCAAACAGGCTGCAGCCATTCTTTGGAAGGGGAGCCCCATTAGCCCTTCCTGCGCCTAATGACATTAAGCCAGTTGTTCCTAGGATGGACATAAACCCTACTGGCATACCTAGACCACCTGGTCCTTACGTGACCCATCCACCGAGCGATGCTCCAGTCCACTATGTGGAAGAACCAAATGAGGATGAAGCTTACATATGCCCTTACGTCTCACATGACGATGAGGGCAATGTTGTCCTCATGGATTATCACCCCGTGCCAGTGATGGCGTTAGGAAGAGGATGAGGTAGAGGCCTAGGAGGGCAAACGAAGGATCCAATCACCTGTTGGATCTGTGGTCACCCAGGTCATGTCTCATCACGCTGCCTTGAAAGGGAGTAGCAAAACAGAGACAAGGCTGACCAAAGGTGTGCTGAGTGCGGAATCACCCATCTCTTCGTTGATTACCCAAGGCAAAAGCCGTCTTCTAGCTCAGCCAACATATCATCTGTTCCATTGGGGTTGTTTGGAGTCGAGAACCTCGACGGGGAGGCGACACCTATTCCATTATGAGTCATGACATGTGCCTAGACAAAGCAGGCCGGTATGTCACTGCCAGGACCTAGCAACCTTGACGTAGCTTCAATAAGAAAGAAAAGTCGCAGGCAGAAGAAGAAGAGTTCGGAAGCTAAAATCGCACTAAAAATAGAGAGCGCTACAACTCTGCCTGCTAGAAAGAAGGTCTCTGACGCAGAGGCAGAGACTTCAGCCCCTAAGACGACGGAAAAGGGAAGCGCTAAGGTAGGGGAATACCTGCATCCGAAGCGACAGTTAGAGGCCATAGAAAAAGTGAAGAAATGGATGAAGAAGGCTCAAGAGCATCTAAAAGACGCTGAGCCCATCATGGAGGATGAAATCGATGACCTCTCCAACATAAGCACGCCAACCTCACCTCCTCAACCAAAGTCGGGAGAAGCAACCATACCACAAGCAGTGCTGCTAAGACCAAGCCTTAGTGCTACAAGGCCGCGGATCAGTCACGGCCATTGGTCAGGACGATCCAAGTTGGGAGAGAGACGAGTACCCAACGATCTCCTGACCACGTTGGTGACTACCTCAGTAACACTTAGCTTGGGAGATCTGCTTAGGCAGCATCCCACCCTATGGCAAGATCTTAAGCAGTGGGTTGAAGGGTCACGAGAGCAGGTCATGGCAGACCCTCGTGACCATGATGCAGAGACGCAAATATCGAGTTTGACGCTGCACTCTATGACTAAATCCTTACATGTCAATGCCTTCTGGGAAGGTTCCGAGATGCATGCGGTCTTACTGGTTCTAGCCCTAGGCGATACAAGCTAAAAGGGGATCGTGGACACGGGAGCTGGGGTTAGTGTGCTTAGCCACGCGGTGCTTTAGACTTGGGGAAACCCGCATGTCGAAACGGCTAGGTTTAATGTCACATTAGTGAACGGTATGAGAATCGAGCCATTCGGGGTGCTTAAGAATTGGCCAGTGAAGATCAGAGGTGTCCAATTCTCTGTGGACTTTAAAGTCATGAAGGGAGTGGACTACGATATCTTGTTAGGCCGACCTTGGATGCGCAACGCTAGAGTCATCGAAGATTGGGGCAACAGCTTGATCTTCCTCGGCAATAGAATGGATGCCGTGAGGATAGAGATGGACACTTGGGAGACCTCACCGGTCGACTTAAATGCCATCTCTGCTATGCTTAAGGGTAACACCCAAGTCAAGAGCTTCTATGGGCCCTTGACCAAGTATATCCCATGCCCAGAGGACGAGTGGGATTGGATACACGTTCTCGCTACAATCGACCTGCCGTTCTCCGATCACGAGGCATATGAGCAAGCCATCAAAACAATCAGCAAGTCTAACGACACACCCTCCGCACCAGTTTGCATGATGGCAGGAACCCTTTGGGGAAAACCTAAACCTGTCAACTTCCAAGCCCCAACCAACAAAAGGGAACTCCAGGAGATACTGAAATACTTAATGGACAAACTAGCTAGCAATCCAACTACCAACTTCAAACCACTCCAGGATCTCCTGGGTGAATCCAAGTGGCAATGGACCAAAGTACATGACTTAAACCTCATGTATAATTGGGCCCTAGTTCCTGACCAATGACAAGAGATATACCAAGCCCTAGGAGACGACAAGTAGTTTGACAGAGAGGACTCTCACAACGGGTATGAAGACTGCCAATCCTTCAGTGACAAAAGCGAGGGCGAGGTAGACACTGTGGAATATGACATGGAGGGGCAAGAAATAGAGCAAATACGAGCAGACTCCAAGCCGCAGAAAAAGAGTATCTTCAGGATAGAGCAAGGAGTCATGCGCATGGAGTGTGACCGTGCCTGGTTCCAACACATAGGGGCCATAGATCTTGAGCAAGCAGGCCTAGCCCAGCCAGGAACAACATCAGTGCTTAGGACAGAGTCACCGTCTGAACTGCGCCCACCAGGGGAGACCACCTCTTCTAGTAGCGACGGCGGGGAGTTCAACTCTGAGTCGGATAGTGATCCAGAAATCCCTAGGCCGCCTACGGCTAGACGCACCAAGGGGGATCTACCCGTCCACCTGAGGCGCAGACAATTAAGGGAGAAAAAGGCAAAACAACCCAGGGATATGTAAACGGAAGAACAACGAAAACGGCAGGACCTCCCTAAATGATTTACGAAATTCACAAAAGGGGATAGGATAGTAGTTCTGTTAGGTGCCAAGCATCAAGGGCAAACGAGCGAACCAATTGAGGGACCAGCCAAGGTCAAGGAGATGAACCTAGCCCAGGAAGGGGAAACACCCCGACCGGTATTCATTGCCAATGACTTGAATGAGGAAGAAGAAATGAGTCTTGTCGCTCTCTTGTGAGAGTTCATAGATGTGCTTGCCTGGTCCTTAGACGAGCTTAAGGGGGTAGATCCAAGTGTCGTGACTCACAACATACCCATGACACCCGACGCGACGCCGGTCAAGCAGCGACCATACCCTATGAATCCAAAACACGCTCATGGTGTCAAAGAGGAGATTGATAAGCTGATGAAAGCGGGATTCATTTACGAAATTGAACACACAGACTGGGTGTCACCCATAGTCATTGTGATGAAGAAGAATGGAAAAATCCGAGTGTGTGTCAATTACAAGAAGGTGAACGCTGCTACTAAGAGGGACACTATCCATTGCCATACACTGAGCACATGCTTGAGAGAGTGGCGGGCAAGGAAGCCTACAATTTTCTGGACAGCTTCTCAGGGTACAACCAGGTGCAAGTGCATCCTGCGGACATGCACAAGACAGCCTTCGCCATTGAGTGGGGCGTCTTTGCTTACATAGTCATGCCCTTTGGGTTGACGAATGCCCCTGCCACCTTCCAACGTCTCATGTGCACCATCTTTAAAGACATGCTTCGCAAGGAGTTGGAAGTCTTTGTCGACGACCTCTGTGTTCACTCAACCTAGACCGAACACTTAGACAAACTCTACACAGCCTTTGAGCGGTGTCGCTTATATCATCTCTCCTTGAACCCCTTAAAGTTCCAGTTTTGGGTAAAGCATGGATGCATCTTAGGGCACGTGGTGTCGAAGAACGGCATTGCCACTGACTTTTCGAAAGTCAGGGTTATTGTCGACCTTCCACCCCCAATCAACTACAAGGGAGTTCAATGCTTCCTAGGCCATATGGGGTACTATCGGCGGTTCGTACTGAACTATGCATTGATCACGAGACCCTTGTACAAGCTGTTGATCTTCTTCGAATGGACCGAGGCATGCCAACGAGCATATGAAGAATTGAAAAAGGCTCTAACCACAGCACCAATTCTACGAGCCCCAGATTGGACCATTACTTTCCACGTGCATATCGATGCTTCTAAATTTTCCGTGGGGGCAGTGTTGTGCCAACCTGGCGAACACAACTTAGACTATCTTATGAGCTTTGCTCTAGCAGACAGCTCACTGAGACGGAGATGAACTACTCGACGACAGAAAGAGAAGGGTTAGCCATGGTGTTTGCTATGAAGAAATTCCGGCACTATCTATTGGCCACACCTTTCACCTTCTTTGTGGACCATCAAGCCCTGCTCTATTTAGTAAATAAACCTTGCGCTACAGGATGCATAGCTCGGTAGCTCCTTCTGCTCTTGGAATTCGACTTCTTCGTGGTTGTACAAAAAGGAAAACAACACTACATGGCTGACCATATGTCGTGCATTCCCATGGGAGAGGCCGCTGGACAAGGCATTGTTGTGACGAATTACCCGACACCCATCTCTTTACCCTGTCCAGCGAGAGATATTTATTCAAGGCTGATCTAACGCCATATTGGGCGGATGATATAGTCCAAGTGCTTGAACACGGACTACCTGATCGACCGATAGAAAAAGCCTAACTTAGGTGATTGATCCTTAAGATCTAGCCCTATCAGCTAATCGCATGCCAACTCTATAGGCTGGGGCAAGACGGATTGCTGCGCAGATGCGTATGCGAACATGAGATGCATGATGTGCTCTCAAAAGCATACAACGACATTGCTGGAGGGCACTTTAGCGGAGACATGACAGCACGAAAAGTGTTGCAATCTCAACTATGGTGGCCCACGCTTTTCCGCGATGCAGCCCGATTCGTCAAGCATTGTGACAAGTGCCAACGGACAAAAGTCCCGATTCGCAAGGATCAGATGGAGTTGACCCCTGTTATTGCACGACAACCCTTCAAAAAATGGAAAATTGACTTCATAGGACCCATCAGTCCTGCAGCCCAGTATTCACAGGCCAAATACATCATTGTGGCCATGGACTATCTCACAAAATGGGCAGAGACGAGAGCAACACGAAAAAATGACGCTAGGTCGACTACCAAGTTCTTATGGGAGCAGGTGATCTCACGATTCAGTTGCCCCATCGAACTGGTCAGTGATCCAGGCACGCACTTGATAGCACATCTCCTGTCCACCTTTCTCATCATCCATCGCAAATCCTCGTCATACTACCCTCAGGCAAATGGCCAGGCAGAATCCACGAATAAGATTCTTATCAATGTCCTGACCAAGGTGGTCTCAGCCTCATGCAGCGACTGGGACAACAAGCTGATGGCAGCTCTATGGGCCTACCGCACAGCTTATGAAATGGCTGTCGTTTAAATCCCCTTCAGGCTGACCTATGGAACTGAAGCGGTTCTACTATTAGAATTCTTCATTCCTAGCCTGAGAATAGCACTTCAAGAACAATGGGAAGGGAAGGAGGCATGGACGCAACGCCTGGTCGAACTCGAACGCCTCTTAGAGACTCGCCTTCTAGCCACCCATGCGCTTATATGTGAGAAGGCCCGACGCAAGACTTGGTTTGACAAGTATGTCAAGCAGCGCAACTTTGAACAGGGCGACTTAGTGCTCCTCTACTCAGTTAAGGGGCACAAGCAGAAAATGAAATTTAGAGGTCTTGGACCTTTCAAGGTTCGTACGATTAGCCACATAGGTAATGTCGAGCTCAAGACCTTAGATGCTGAGGGCATAGGCTTCTTCAATGGTAGTCGTATCAAGAAGTACTACCCTTCCACCCATCCTTTGCACGAGCCCCCGATGTTAGAACTGCCATTGGAAAATGCTTTGAGCAATCCTAAGTTTAAGGTTGTGAAGGAAAAGGTGATTGAGTGCACATTAAAAGATGTGTCAAATGAGTTCTCAACTGTGGATGCACAATCCATTTGTGATAGGGCCGGCCGGTATTAGCACAATGACTTACTCAAAGATATTCAAAGGTGTGAAGGCTAGCTGGTTTGGTCGTGTACTGAAGAGAAATAAAATTATGCCTCTTCCTCAATCTTCAAAGTTAATAAAGGCCCGATGGCAACTCTATCTTTTAGTGTATAGTGTCCATAGCCTTTCCATTAGTGCTTTGGGAATGAGAAATATTTTAAAAGAAGGGAATCTTGATGGGTAGAAGGACAAAAGCACAAGGGAGTACCTATGATAGGAAGGGAAGTCACTCAAGAGCTTGCAAATCCATATACACATGGGTATAAGAGAAGGGAAGTCTTTCTACACATAAGAGGGGCCACCACCAACAAGGAAGAGGGAAGAAAGATAGAAGTATAGCAACCAAAGAGGAGGAGCCACCTTCAAGAAGAAGAGCTACCGATCAACAAGAAGCACCACTAGAGCATAGACAAAGCCATGGCCCACTAGTCGATAAGCTTTAATATCTCCATGCACTAAGTTATTGAAGGAAGGTTGGTGCTCAGGTTGTGCTTGAGCTCTCCTAAGTTGCATGTGCCTCTCTCCCCTCCTAGTGGGGTGAGAGTGCATTGAAGGCAAGGGGAAAGGCATTGACAACCATGCACTGGAGTAGCTTGTGCATAATTTACACCTTGTCTAGCTAAACACATGTATTAGCTTTAAAAAGTTCAACATATGCATCCACTCTCAAATGGCACATTTAATGTGTGGCACTTATCCTATGTGTTGGTAAAATAAAAATAATAACTTTCAATAATTTATTTTGAATTAGTTGAAAAAGGGGTTGTCCTTCTCTATGAGCAACCTCTGGGTGCATCCACCTACACTTGTATGCAGTCGTGTGAGCATAGGGTTCACCCTCTTGCACACTTGGCCATCCAACTTACTAAGTACATAGGATTGGTAGGAGTGGCAAGACTGGTTGGTGCCAAGTGCACCCTTGCTATCCCTAGATTCATGGATGCACACATGCAATAGACTGGTATGCCACAATCTTCTTAATAATACATACACTTGACATGTTTTTTGAGTTTTCAATTATAAACTTTGCACCTTGTGTTCCATCCACCCCATTGTGACACCCATCATCCTTTATCCACACTTACACACACACATACTAGTGTTGGGGGTAAAGGTGCCTCTGCTTAGCCGCCCGTGTATTACTACACTGATAGTCACCACCACTGCACACTGTAGGTGGTGGGCGCCCGTCCACCATCACTTATTCTTTATTCTTTTAGTGACAATTTGAATAAAGGAAGGCCCGGTCACACATTGTGACTGTTGAAGTTCCCATTTCTAGTCTCTCCCTTTCTTGCTCTTGCTCTCCTGCCATAGCTCTCGAGTCCAACCTTTGATCTATCGGTCCCTTTCAACTGGTATTAGAGCTTTGCTTTCTGACTCTTGAGCTTAGTTTGTGGCATTCTCAGCATCCTATCGACTCCCTACTTGCATTGGGTCTCCTTCCCGGCAGCCATATCTGACTCCTTCGAGCTCCCGTCACTCCCCGGCTTCCCGAGCACCTTCCCGACATTGTTGGGCACCTTCAGGGCATTACATTAGAGGTATTTGATCATTTTCTTCAGGGTTTACTTTAGTTCTCAGGTCTCACAGGTTGTAAACAAGATTGGGGCAGCCATCATTGAAGCTCCCTTGCTTCATATCTCACTTGCCTTTAAGCAAGACTTGCTGGAGCTTGTTTGAGGCCTTCCTTGGCTTTAACCGGACCCCTCCGAAGCTTGGCCACCATTTTTTGCAGCCCAGGACTAGCATTTACAGTTGGTGGAATCACGCAACCCTCCCATATGCGTCTTCAACATTGACAGTCACAATAGCAGCTCTCCCCCTCCATTGGCACTTGGAAAGGCTCCATTTCGAGCATATGAACATGCTTTGATGCTTGGTTTTGATGGTTGATGTGTTGGCATAGCATTTGGACTGATTTAACACTGTTTTGGGACTGTCATAACAGTCCACAGGCAGTTTATGACAGTGTTACACTGACATTTGATGCTACAGCTTGTTTGGCATTGTCATTTGATGCCCAATTGGTCCCATTTGATGCCTGGATGTTAGGGGAATGTATGCCTATTGTTTGGCAACCATTTGGAGCTGATTTTGGTGCTGAAATTCTCAGTTTTAAAGAGTAAATCACTGTTGTACATAGTTGGGCTGAAGTCATTTTACTCATGTATACTTATGCCTATGCTTTTTCAGGCTATGTTTCGGACATATATGGTGATGTATTGACACTTGGGGCTTGACATAGAGCTTGGTTTTGATTCAGGATCATTGGTTGAGCTTGAGCTCACTTTGAAAGCATTTGGATGCTCCGTCTTGGATGTACTTATGGCATGTATGTTGCTTATGTCTGACCAGTCTTGACATGCTTAGCCTATGCCATTACGACATGCTAGTTACATTGTTTGGATCCTATTGCTACTTGACCTCAGACTTGGCTTGACCTTGGATTCTCGGAGCTTACTTGAGCTATTTATTGGCTTTCCAGAGTTGTATCTTGGGATGTACTTGATGTCTTACATGCTTATGGATGCTACATACGGATGCTCTACCCCCTACATGTTCGAGATGTACTATTGATGTATTGTCTTGGACTTATGTCATTGGCATTGTGTCTTGCCTTGGCTTGAGCTCTTGAGCTATACGGCTTTTGTGCCAATGGGAGCATTCTTGAATGTTTATCAGACATTGAGCAGGTGGTACTTTTATGCATTGAGCCGTTACATGCTATTGAGCAGTTACAGACACTTGAGACTTTGGAACTTCTTACCTTTTGGGATGATACATCATATGTCTTGGTTCCTTGTATGCTTATGAGCTACGTCTCAGTTTTGGATCTGTATCTTTGTGAACTGACACCTACTTGTGTCAAGTTTTAGTAGTGGTAGGAACACTTTGCCCCGTTGCCTGGGGGGTGTGCCTACTCACTGGTAGATGTTTGTATAACATACTTGGGTGTTGGATTCATGCTTATCGACCGTCATATGCTTATGTTATACCCGCATGATTCCGGCTTTGGTCTTGGCAGTATCTGATTTCCTTGGGATCCGATTTTGGCACTGTTAGCTCTCTTTTACTGAAATCTGAAATTTATTATAGCAAGCATATATGTATGGACTGACATGGATTTTTCATGCTGAAACACTCGAAAATGATGTACTTTCACTAGTACTTGGTGGGCAGTAGCTTTGGTTTCACTTTCTTTGCCATTTTTCCTCGATTTTGGTGATTTTTTGGTCATTTTCTACAGTAAACAACAAGCAATTTTGAACTCTCTATAGTCTTTCAGCCTACATTATGGCGAGTTCATCCACTGATCATGGTATTTTCAACATCACTAAGCTTGATGGTACAAATTACTCTTATTGGAAGAGCCAGATTTGGCAGGTGTTGGTGCAGAAATCGCAGATCAAACCTTTGAGGTTAAGCGGGCATCTGCTTGCAACTATGCCAAATGAGGAATGGCCTAAGCTTGATGAGTTATGCAAGTCCATTATTGGATTGTCTCTCACAGAACATGTTCACTATAATGTCTTTGAGGAAGAACATAGTGCATGGTAGTTGTGGGAAAATATCAAAAATCTCTATGACAAGAAAAGTCCAGCGAATCAGATGTATTGGTGGCTGAAGTAGCTTATGGATCTGTACATGAAGGAGAATGTGACTATGTCTGCTCACTTGAGCCAGTTCCATACTATACTCAAGAACTTGACTTCGCAAGACATCACTTTTGCAGAGGATGTCACTCCTCTTTTCTTGCTTGGTACTCTTAATGAGTCATGGGATGTATTCCGCACTGCATTATGTGCCTCTACTGCTACCTTGAAATTATCTGATGTTGAGAGTGCTCTTCTGCAGGAAGAGGTTAATCGTAAGAATTTGGATGCCTCTCGTATGTCACATGCTATGACAGTTAGAGGCAGGAATGATGGATATGGAAAGCATGGCAGTGGCAGTGGCCGTGGACGGGATTCTCAGAAATCTCGGTCCAAGTCTCGTGGGAAGTCACATAACGAATCCCATGGCAGGAATGCAAATGTTACTTGTCACCATTGTGGAAAAAAGAGCCATATTAGGCCATAATGCCATGAACTACGCAATGAAAAGCGCAAAGATAAGGGGAAAGACAAAGTGCAGGATAAGTCTTCTGATTGTAGCATAGTGCTTGCAAAGTCCAGTGTTAAAATTGAAGAGCTCAATGTTATGTAGCTTGAGGATGTTATTGATGATGATTATATCCTTGCAGCTTCTTCTAGTGCTTCGCAGATGACAGAGATACACTTTGTGACACCTTGCCGAGAGTGGTTTCATTCATACCGTACTGTTTCGAGTTCTGTGCGCTTGGGTGATGACAGCTCTCTTGATATTGTGGGCATCGGTGATGTTAGGCTGTAGTTTCCTTCTGGCAGCAGTTTTGTTATGCAGGATGTATGTCATGTACCTGCTTTGACATGCAGTCTCCTGTCAGCTGGACAACTTGATGATGCAGGTTATCATGTATCTTTTGGAGACTCTGCATGGAAGATCACTCGTGGCAAACTTGTGATTGCGAGAGGTGCCAAGGCTCGCAGCCTCTATCCCTTGATTGTATCCGCTTCTTCCCTTGATCATGTTTTATTTGTGGGTTCTATCCCACATGTATCTCTTTGGCATGCTCGTTTGGGCCATATGTCTTTGAAGGGAATGAAAATTCTTTCTGGTTTGCAGTACTTACCGCCCCTTGATTATGCATGTTTTGATTCATGTGAGCATTGTCTTTATGGCAAGTAGACTAGGTTTACGCATAAGAAGTCTGGTAGGCCATGTATGAGTGAGCCCTTGGCATTGGTACATTCGGATATCTGTGGGCCCATGCCTTGTCAGTCTATGGGTGGTGCAAAGTATTTTGTCGCATTCATAGATGATTTTTCACGGAAGGTTTGGGATTATCCCATTAAGTTGAAATCCGATGTCTTGATTGTGTTTCAGAGATGGCTTGCATTGATTGAGAACCAGTCTGGGCATATGCTAAAATGCCTAAGGACAGATAATGGGGGTGAGTATGTCTCATGTGCTTTTGAGCAGTTATGTGATGAGAGGGGTATTAAGCGCCAGTTAATCGCCCCCTACACCCCCTAGAATGGTTTGGCTGAGCGGATGAATAGAACCATCTAGGAGCGTGTACGCAGTATGCTTAGCCATGCAGGCCTACCACAAAGCTTTTGGGCTGAGGCAGTTAGTACAGTTGTGCATGTCATAAACAGATCACTCTCTCGTGGTTTGGATTTCTAGATTGCAGAGGAGGTATGGACTGGAAAACCTCCCTCTCATGCGCATCTCCGTGTCTTTGGATGTGAGGCATTTTGCCATGTGCCCAGGGACAAGAGAAGTAAGCTGGATCCCAAGAGTGTCAAATGCATTTTCCTTGGTTATGGGGGTGCAAGCGAGATGGGTTACCGTCTCTGGGATCCGCAGGCGCGAAAAGTCATCCGCAGTCATGATGTAGTCTTCCATGAAGACAAAATGCATAGGCAGCTTGAGAGAGTTGTTGAGATCCGCAAGGTCATATTTCAAGAGGAGCCAAGAGCTCCCACATAGCTAGTTGGACAACCTACAACTGCAGCAAATGCTCATGGTCAGGGTATTGGATAGGCAGTTGGGCACGCAGCAGAGCCTGCTGTGAGATGGTCTACTAGAGACAAACGTCCACCTGATAGATTTCAACCCTCGATGCATTATGTCTTGGTTACAGATGCAGGAGAGCCTTTCACCTATGATGAGGCTATGCGCAGGGGTGACAGTCACTCCTGGGAGAGGGCTATGCAGTCTGAGATAGACTTCCTGCATAAGAATGACACTTGGGATTTGGTTTCCTTGCCTACAGGCAAGAAGGCTTTGCCATGCAAGTGGGTGTACAAGCTAAAAAGTACCCTTGGACACCCCAAGCCAGCATACAAGGCTAGATTGGTAGCAAAGGGTTTTAAGCAGGAGCATGGTGTGGACTTTGACGAAGTCTTTTCTCCTGTGGTTAAGATGACCACCCTGCGCTTAGTATTGGCTTTGGTTGCTCAGCTTGACTTGGATTTATACCAGATGGATGTCAAGACGACTTTCTTACATGGGGACTTGCATGATGAGATTTATATGGAGCAACCTAAGGGCTTTGCAGAACTTGGCATGTAGCACCTAGTGTGTAAATTGAAGAAAAGTCTTTATGGCTTGAAACAGGCACCGAGGGAGTGGTATCATAAGTTTGATGCCTTTATGCAGTCACATGGCTATAGTCGGAGTGCTATGGATCCGTGTCTTTACACGAAGAAAGCCTGTGATGGTTCTTTATTGATTTTGGTACTCTATGTGGATGATATGTTGATAGTAGCAGGGAAAGCTCATGATGAGCTAGATGCTCTTAAGGCTTAGCTCAAGAAGAGTTTTGAGATGAAAGATCTAGGACAGGCCACTCACATACTTGGTATGCGCATTAGACGCGACAGGCATCACGGACTCCTCTACTTGTCACAGAGGGAGTACATTCATAAAGTCCTTGAGCTCTTCCGCATGCAGGACATAAAGCCTATTGGCTATCCATTGCCTTCTTATGTGAAGGTATCACAGGCTGATTGTCCACAGACAGATGAGCAGAGGGCCAAGATGGCCAAGATTCCCTATGCATCTGCAGTGGGCAGTCTTATGTATGCCATGATAGCCACTTGTCCAGATATTGCCTTTGTAGTTGGTGTTGTGGCATGCTATATGGCTACACTTGGCAAGAAGCATTGGGATGCCGTGAAGGGTATCATGAGGTACCTGAAGGGCACTGCAGATATGTGCATATGCTATGGCAGCCAGGATACAGGAGTCATGGGGTACACTAACTCTGATTATGCAGGACATGCAGATAGTAGGAAGTCCACTTCCGGCTATGTATTCACCTATGCTAGAGGTGCTATTTCTTGGATGTCGAGGGTGCAGAAATGCAGGGCCCTTTCTACTACAGAGGCCGAGTATGTTGCAACCACTGAGGCTTGCAAGGAGGCCATTTGGTTGGGTCATTTAGTTGCTAACCTTGGTATTGATGCTATCCCTACTACATTCAGATTCTATGAGTGCTATTCAGTTAGCCAAGAATCCAGTCTTCCATGCGAAGACGAAACACATTGAGGTGAGGTATCACTTCATATGTGGGGTTTTTTAAGACAAGTCTGTTGATCTTTTCAAGATCTCGACTGACCAGAATCTTACAAATCTGCTCACGAAAAGTCTCTTTACAGAGCGCTTTGCCTTCTTGAGGAGGTTGATGGGCGTGGGATGAGATAAAGTCTTTTCTCATCCTATTGTACATGTGTACATGTTCACTAGGGCAGATTCGCCTTTAAGTGGGAGGTTGTTGGGGGTAAAGGCGCCTCTGCCTAGCCGCCCGTATATTACTACATTGACAGTCACCGCCATTGCACACTGTAAGTGGCGGGTGCCTGTCACCGTCACTTTATTCTTTATTCTTTTAGTGACAGTTTGAATAAAGGAAGGCCCGGTCACACATTGTGACTGTTGGAGTTCCCATTTCTAGTCTCTCCCTTTCTTGATCTTGCTCTCTTGCCATAGCTCTCGAGTCCAACCTTTGATCTGTCGCTCCCTTTCAACTAGAGACACACATCCCACATTACACATAGGTGCACACTTAGACCTCTTCTCCCTTCACAAAACCCACATCCAACCTACTCGGTAGGAAGGATCGTAGGGATAAATAGAGGAAGTAGGTGGCATGGTGTGCCACCTGTGTGACACATGCATATGCACACATAAACACACATGTACACAAAAATACACACCAAGATACAAAAGGTGCCTTGGCGAGTCACTCTTATGACACATACAGAAGGTCATATAGCCTCATGAACCCCCCCACACACTAGATACGCACACACACTCACATTCCTCCATGCATACATTGTGCGAAGACACACACAACTCTTTGTATTCACCTCAGACTCTACACATCCCCTTTTTTCACCTATGTACCCATACACTCATGCACTTAGGAAGCACATGCAAGTGCATACTGAGACACTCCCCCCCCTTCCAAACCACATCTAACTTACTAAGTAGGGAGGATTGTGGAAAGTGACAGATAAGCAAGTGTCTTGGTAGGTCACTCACATGATACACACATTATGCCTCTATCAACAAACATATGATAGAACCTAAAAGAAAAGTGCATCGACATACACACATCGCATTCACTCACCCATACATGCACTATCACCCATAGAGATACACAAAATTTCATTGACCTATAGTCATAGACGTGCCTATCTCACGCACATGACTATCCACACAAAATTGCTTCATTATAGAAACACATAGACACATCACATAGAAGTGTGTGCCACAAAGCTTTTGTGAATCCACCCACACTCATTAATATACAAAGACAACTCTCACTCTAGTGCACATCAATAGCCTCTTCTCCTTTTCTGCTACCTAAATCCAACCTATATAAAGGGAGGATAGCAAGAAGTGAGAAAAGAAGAGGACACTTAGCAATACATTGTTGAGACACACATGCATTCATGTGCATTGTAGCACATACCATCACTTAGTGTGCACTAATGCATAAGGCATCCACATTGCATCACAATAAGGACCCTCTTTAATATATATAGACACACTCGTTAGTCACCATAGCATGAGTACACTTAGACACATGCACATCACAACACAAATACTTGGTGCATGACATACATGCACTCACATTTCACACACCAAAATCTGGGTGTGATTCATAAGGAAAGCTCTTGTTTTAAGTCCATAAAAAATAAAAACTCGAAAAAAAAACCCAAAAAGCAAAACTAAAAAGAACAACCAAAACCAAACCAACATACAAAAGGGAACCCACACAACCATGAAAATGACTAACTCAAATTGGGAATCACTACATATTTTTTACCAAAAACCACAAGCCAAGGACTAGATTTGCATGTGCTAATGTAGTGGTTGCGAGCTTCATACTCCACCCACCAATAGGGACCCAAACCCTAGCCACACTCTTGATCTAGAGAACACACTTGTGTGAGAACTCATCAGTTAGATCATCAACTTAGTCAACTTAGAGACCAAGGGAATTGTAGCTAGCACCATGGATACACTAGGAAACTCAAGAGGTAGTTCCAATGATTTCCAAGCTACGATTGATAGCTTTTATCAGGCCACAAGCTTCAACATCTTTGATATGACTCTTGACGCATTGCAACAAAAGCTCATTGAACTAGAAGGACATGGATAGACTACTCTCAACCATCTGGTTGATATTAACAGTCACACAAAGTTACAGTTTGCCACCATGCAAGCTAAAATGGATAACATCCATAGGATGTTGTTCAAAGTAGGAGCAATTGGCTCTTCATATGACTCTCTCTCTGACCTCATGCAACGAGGATTGTTTCATCAGTCAAACATCCTTCAAGTTGGAACACATATTGTAGAAACCATTCTAACAGTTATGGGGAATACACCAACCCAAAAAGGCCAAGCTAAAATTCCTTCAGTGGCCAAATAGCTGGATACATATCAATGGATACATATCAAGCTAGTGATGATCCTTATAGATTCATAGAATAATTTGAGCAAGCTAGATGGTGCCAAGAGACCACAAGACTTCAAGCTTTGCCTACAAGAGAAAATAGCACATGGTTCACAAGTCTTGATGCCACATAGAAGGCCTTCTTTACACTACTAAAGTACTTGTTCATCAAGTGTTTCACTAAGGCTGGCTGTGGAGACAATCTCATAGTCCGATTGACGAACATTGAACAACAAGAAGGAGAGAGCGCAAGATACTACATATATAAGGTTTATGGGAGCTTTTGCTCAATCGCCAAGATCCACGGACAGCTTATTGTTTCAAGCGTTCTAAGCGAGCTCTAATGGCTATCTCTCACCTAGCCGACGCGCGTCGATCCTATGAGTGTAGTGAGATTACCTTGATGCCAATACGAGTTGCCTCCTCTCTCACACACACCGGTAGCTCCACGATCCTAGATCCGAGCTCAAGCATCCTCAAGCCTCCTCCATTTCCAAGCTCCATCCTCCATAGCTGCACACGCAAGAAAAGAGAAGAGAAGAGAAGAAGAGAAGAGGAGATGGTGAAGAGCTTCACCCTCTTGATCCCTCACTCTCATACACTCACTCCCTCACACTCCCTCTCTCAAGAGCACACACAAGCAAGGAGATGAGGAGAAGAGAAGAAGAAGAAGACTCTTGTTGCCACACACCAAAGAATGAGCTCTCATTCACTTTTTGAACTTTATGTATACAAACCCTAAAATCCCATGGGCACCCCTCCCTTTTTTATATGACCGGGCCTTGTGGCAAGGTCTTTTTTATATTTCCCTCTTCTAGCCTCATGCCTCTAGCCTACACCCGTCTAATATTTTACAATTGGCACAAGAGGGAGCCTGGCACTCTTTTGCAAGAGTTTTTCAAAATTTTTAAGGCGCCCTTCATTTAAAATTGTGATTTTTGCCCCGGCTTGGTTTTGGAGGTCGCTTGCATGTCTTTACTCTTTTTCCATGTTTTTTTCTGCTTTTTTCTTCCTTTTTCTGCCATCTTGATCTAGGGCCATCTCGATTTGGGGTTAACATTACCCCCCTCCTAGAGGGGTGCTAGTCCCATGGCACTTCTGTGTTGTTGTAGGTTGGCATGCAATTGGCCAAGTGGTGCAATGGTGAGGGCCACTTGGAGACTTAGGTGCTTATAGGAGCTGTGAAATTTTTGTCGGAGGAGCCAAACGGGTACTGCGTGGTTGACGGGGCCTTCGAAGTCGGTGGTTTGTTGCTCTCTGATTGTTTGGAAGGGGAAAGTGCGGTACTGTTCCTAAGGGGAGTGCTTACCTCAGCATGTTAGTGCATTGTGCTCGTGCTAGTGGAATGGGGAGGTGGGTCTAACCCAGGTGAGCCTGGGCGATGTCCCACACTTGAGGACCCCATTTGTGCCAAGGGGGTGTGGTGCAAGTGACTTAGGGTGACAAGTCTAACCATAGGGGAGTGTTACCTCCCTAGGTATGTCCTACCCTTGAGGTGCCCTAAGCGTGAAGTGGGGGAGCAAAAAGGGCTAGGGGGTTGGGAGTGGAGCCGCCGGTCCGAAGCCACCGAACACGCCTAACTTAAGAACCCCTAGGTGCACTGATCGTGCTTTATGTGGTGGTAAGTGCTTCTGCAAGTGGGTGTGGTGTTGTCCAGTCAGTGTTTTTTTTTTTTTGCCACTAGTGGAATGAATGATAGCCAGGCCTAATCCTCTTCATCTGAATGAGGGGGGGAAGGAGGGTGGATGGATTTGCGCAAAAATTGGTGGCTTTGCATGTACCCTTTCAAGTTCATGCGAACGTGGAGAGAGGTGGTGGAGAGGAAGGGGTGATTACACCTAGTAAATTGGGTGTCACTCATGTCCTCTAGGAGGGCTAGGCAAAAGGAGGGGAGTAGGATAGCTCTCATCATTAAGCGTGCTATAGTGCAGCTATCAATAGCATTGGGATCAAAAAAGAGGGGGGGCAAGCCATTCTCCTGTGGTGTCGGATCTTGCTTGAGTAATAGCTTAAGAAGCCTAAGGTAATTACATGTAGTTATAAAGGCGAGATCTGGACATGAGGAGAAGTTTGCGAGAAAGCGCGTCATGGAGTCAGTTAGGCTTCCTAAATCAAAAAAGAGGGCATTCTTGAAGGAGGTGGCGTTGGAATTGTAGATGATGGGGAAGTCATGCCGCCCATGGAGGGTGGCAACAAAATCCACGCCTACCCTACGAGGATACGCCATGAATGTGGAGTCGTTCCTCTCGTAGGGTAGGGTGTTACAAAATGCCATCCAGGCGAGCATGTTAATATCGCATATTCACCTTCTCCAGAGAGGTTGGCAGTTGTAACCCCTTACAATGTATGGCACCTCGAACTCTTTGTCTTACCAAAACTCTGCTTCCTTCGTTCCCCACAGAGTAGGGGTCTTTGCCATGTCTTCCAGCCATTTTTGGCCCAGTCAGTTGGCCAGCCGCGATCACCTCCTCCATTACTTTGATCGACAGGACCCTTCTTAGGCTGTTAGGCACAAGGAAACTAAAAGAAAAAGGGTCCTTTTCGATTTCCTACCGTTTCCAGATCACCAACTCCGCGTGGAATTGCATTGGGAGGTCATCGGGACATGGTGGGAGGGATGCGGATGGTTGCACAACTGGCTTGGCTTGCAATTGCCTTCTGGCTTCTTCCACCAATTTTCTCTGTCACTCCTTGAGCGTGGCTTATCTGTCCAGGGGCGGGTCGAGTTATTGCTGTTCCTGATCGTGCGGCGAGGGGGGTTGTGGGATTATTTCTTTGCTAGTTCTTCTTATGACGAATTCAATGTTAGTGTTCTCCCCCTGCCGGTCATCTAGTTGCACCCCTTCCTCAAAGCCGAGTGCATCCGCCTCCTGGGGGCTTAGGCCAGCCAATAGCAGGTACTTCCGCTGTTCTTCTAAGCCCAGCCTAACCTCTGCAGGTTGGGTGGCATCTATAGCCCCACATGCAAGGCTCTGCATGCGATGCTCAGTTTCTTCTGCACCACCTCTAACGACTCCTTTCCCTCCGGTTGGGTTGTGTCCAGTAATGTGTTGAGAAAGGCCTGTTGCTGGGCAGTGAAGGCTATCTGGGCGGCGTCCGCTTTGCTTTCTACCAAGATTTTTTTTTCCTCCACCAAGGCAAGGCGCCGCGCCAGTGCCTTCACCCGTTTCTCATTCTGCGTGGCCCATTCCTCGGCCCTTTTGCTCATTCCTTCCATGCTCTCCCCCTGCTTTTGTGCTAGGGTTACGAGCTTCTGCTCCTGGGCTCTGAGTTCTTTGCTCATGTTCTCTTGCTCTTTCCTCGCGAAGTGTAGTTGATCGGTCATGGACTTGATCTCTTTTCATTGTTGCTCCCTCTCTTGTCTTCTCTTCTCTTCTTTGGCGCTTAGTTTCTCCATCATCTGCTCAATGGTGGCGGTTTTTGCCTCCAGTTCCTTATATTGCATCAGGAGGAGCTTGTATTCCCGCTGCATTTGCACAAGTTCTTGATTCTCATCCTCAAGCTGTTGTTTGTAGCTTTCTTCCATGTCCTCTTTAGCTTTCAATTCTTGCTTGAGTTCAAATATTTGACGTTGTTGCATGGAGATGATGCGGGTTTTCTCTAATTGGAAGGCCGCCACTGAC
Source organism: Lygodium microphyllum (assembly GCF_053477565.2). Taxonomy (NCBI): domain Eukaryota; kingdom Viridiplantae; phylum Streptophyta; class Polypodiopsida; order Schizaeales; family Lygodiaceae; genus Lygodium; species Lygodium microphyllum. Next base: position 41,297,951 of record NC_141142.1, on the reverse strand, counting down.
TCTTTCTCTGCCACCAACTCAGCCACATGGCCATTCTTTTTTCCTCCTTCGCCCTCTCCAGTTGGGAGAGCAACTCGGCGACGTATTCGTCGTAACTGGCTAGTGGCATCATTGTTGCATGGGTGGGGGTGGTTGAGGCCTCCACACGCGGACGCTTCTGGTCCTGCCTCGATTCTGCATCTATGGCTGGTCTTTTTGGCCCCGTGCTCATGGTTTCCATGCTCTTCCCTTAGGCCATTTCTTTACTGATGACATATTGCATCTAGGCCACCAGGTTGGAAACTTCCAAGCTGGTGGGGATGCTAGGGGTGAGCATAGTGGGTTCAGCGGAGGGTGCCATGAGGGTGGGGATAGGATGGAGGGATGCTTTCCCTTTCCCTCTGGAACTGCGGGCAGCGCAGGTTTTGGTGCATGTGTGCTAGAGTTAGGCCCTCCTTCCCTCGGCTGGTTCCAGGCGTCTAGATCATCCGCCCTGGATTGCTGCTCGATGGACCGGCGTGTGGCCTTGGCCAAGTCCTCCTCTTCCTTTCTTCTTAACTCCTTTTCCTCCTCCGCAACTCTTCTTCTTCTTTCCCTTTCGGCCTTTTTGTATTCTTCCTCTAATTTCTCTTTTTCTTCCTGCTCTTCTCTTCTTCTCCTTTCAGCCTCTTGCTTTGATGCCTTTTTAGCCTGCTTGACTTGCTCTGTTGTTTCTTATTCTTTCTGCTTTCTCTTCCTCTCTCTCTCCTCGGCCTCCCTGAGGGATTGCCTTTTTGCTTTCTCCAAGTCTTCCTTCTCCTTCCTGCGGCCTTCATCCTATTTCTTTTTCTTTTGCGCTGCCTTCTTCTTAGTTTTCCTAATTTGCTTTTTGCTTTTCTGTTCTTCCCCTTCTTCCTCGGTCTCAGTCCTATCATTGGACCTCTCCTGGTGTTGATGAGGGGGTGACCTGTTAGGCGTTTCCCCTTCCCCCTCTTCTGCTTCCTACGTCTCTTTCATGGCCTCCTGGATGAGTGTTGTTAAGATGCTCCCATAGGCGATGAACGAGGCTTTGGAGGATGCCTTCTTTCTTTCTGCGGCCTTAGACGCTGGGGATTCTCCTCCTGCGGGCATGCTTCCTAAGGCTAGTGCTCTAGCTGCCTGGTCGATGGTTTTGCACACGTAGCCATTCCATTCGACTTCATGCAGGGGTATGGGCCAACACATTCTCTAGTATCGGTACACTGATTCGGTGCATCAACGCGTTGTAGCACTGGCTGGAAAAGAGCGCATGTATGAGTTTCGCTTGCAACCTGGTCTCTGCATCGGGGATGTCTTGGATGCTGATGCCGTCGTTTGTTAGCACGTCCTCCTTTCTCATCCCCAGCATGGCGTACACATCCCTCTTATGCTTCTTTTTCACTTTTGGTTTTAGTCCCAGTGCCTTTTCCACTAAGGCCGGGATTAAGCAAACCAATACTTACTTGGCATTTTGTCCCCTTCCCACTGTAATGGTGCCGCATTCGTTGTCAGGGTCGTAAGACCTGAGAAATTCCACATAGCTTGTGTGGTTGGGTCCTTGTGCGAATCTTTCCAGGTACTTGTTGAAGTTGTAGCTTTCAACGACTCTCCTAGCCGCCTCTTCCTTGGCCACTAATCCTTCTATATTATGAATAGTTTGGAATTTTAATTGGTTGTAGGCACGGCTCTCCAGGGTGATGCTGTACTGTGTTCTCTCCTCTTCCGTGAATGGAAGCCGGTGGGCTCAGTCTTGCTGCGATATTTTTCGTTCCTGTCATAAACCAAAATTTTCATTAGTGCTTTCCACATAGTAATTTGCTGATTGCTGAAAAAGAGAAAATCTATGCTTTTTGAATGAATTCATTAAGAACCATTGTAGATTTTCCTTTTTAGCCTTTAACTTTTTGCCTGTTTTTCATAATATATGTCTATGTGTTTCACTAATTTTGATTTGGTTGGCCTGATTTGATTCACCTCACTCATTCCCCCTCCCCTTCCAGCTTGAGAAGAATCCTTCCTAGGATTTAGGGTCAGAAAGGCAAGGGCGTTTGGCATGGTGGCGTAGGAGTTACTTGTGAAGGAGCCAATCATAGAATTGGGGGTTGTACTCTAAGTGAGCGTCGTGGTCCAGATCAGAGGGTTTAATCCCCACTTGCGTGATGTATGTGAGAAAATCTGTTAGGAAGTCGCTAGAGTTGACACGGCTAGCAATGTGTAACTCTTTCTCAGTCAACAAGCGGTCAAGGTAGAGGTGTCCTTTGATGTGTTCTTCCATGGGGCGGTCCCGAAGAGTGGTTAACACTCGATACAAGGTTGGGGCGACATATGTGGGGTTGTATTTCACTGTTTTGATAGCACGGTGCTGCTCAGCATTGGTCATTATGTGGCATCCTTTGACTTCCCATTGTAGCCTAAGAGTATACCAATGCTTCAAGAATGGGGAGGCAGTATCAGCGAGCTTTGTTAACACTGTGATTTCTTGATCAGTGATAGCAGAAGTGGTTTGCTGATCATATGACGTGATGAGGCACTGCTCGATGTCTTGCTCCTTGGAGATCTCGCTGTTGAGCAATTCAGCAGGCGGAGTGAGAAGCGTTTGTGAATGCGAATTCAAAGGTTTCCCAGGAGCAGGGCATGGTTTGCACTTCAGTTGCAAAGGGTTCCTCCAATAATCCCAAGTCCAAGAGGTCGTAGCTTAGTGCTAATGACATGAAGGTGGTATCTAGTCGTTTAATGCATTCCATCACGTCATCCCCAGTGTCCTCAGCGAGGTTAGTGGCCAGCGCTAAAACGGATTTGCGTTCACAGCAGGGCGTAAGGCCGATGGGTGGTTGCGGTTTGCTAGAACTAGCACTGGTGGCAACGACCAGTTGCAGTTGGGTGTGTGCTTGAGTCTGTGGTTGAGCTGTTTGGATTATGGGTGGATTAGGAGCAGCCACGACGGACGGGCTGCTGCATTCTCAAGGTGGATTTGGGGAGTCGGATTAACTTGGTCGGGTGATGACTCATGTGATGGAGTCTGTTGTTTGGGCCGATAGGCTTGTATGACTTTCTTGGGTTTAGGCATGGATGAATCGGATGGCTGTGGTTTTGGAGGGTGCTGCAGTGAATGGTTTGGAGGGTTTATGGGACTTGGGTTGATCAAGCTTGAGGGCGGCGTATGAGTAGCGCCTTTGGCCGTGTAGGCCTTAGGGATCCACAGCCAGGTGTTGCCCATGTAGTAGCCTTGCGCATGCAAGAGGGTTTTAGGGACCCATCGTTGCTTGATCATGCGGCGCTTGTTGTGACTGTGTTCTGGCCTCTTAGATTTAGCGTTTTTGGTTTTGTGAGGATAGGAGCAGCGATTCCTAGGCGGTGATTGCAGCTGCTTAGGCTGCCAATGAGATCTAGGCTGTTGGGCTTTGGGTTTTGCTGTTGCGGGCTGTGATTCATGAAATCTGGGGGGTGGCGGTCGTGCACTACCCCCCTCCTTGGAGTTGGTTTTTACGGATATTTCTACTAGTGGCGTCACGGACATTGGTGAGGTCGCGTGGCCCTTGCTGAAGGCTATGACAATGCGAACATTGCCTATTGCGAGATGGATGCGCAGTGACTCGTAATCAACATTGCAGTGAGTCTGCTTTTTGAAAGTTCACCCCAACAGCGACTCCGTGCCTACGTGTTTAGCATTTGGCAACACGTAAAAAACAATTGGAACAGTCTTAGACTCAATAGAAACGGTGGCTCTGCACTTGCCGAGAAGTGCGTAGGAATGGGCCCCATATGGGCTTAATTTCACATTAGTGGGTTGAAGTTGTGGTCTGCCAAGTTGAGTCCAATGATCGTGAGTTAAGACATTCAAGTCTGCTCCCTCGTCGATCAAGACGTTGAAAGCGCATGTTTGTTTTGCAGTGACCATAATATGGAGGTATGCGGGCTCTACGGCTTCCTCATCCTCATCATCAATTTCTGTGATTGTGGCCACTTGTATCTTACATTTGCCTTCAGCAATCTACTAATACATGATCCAACCTCACTCTTATCTAGGTTCTTATTCTGAGCTACCTTGCATGCTTTGATACGTCGTATTCTTCTTGCTTGGTTTGGAGTCTACTCGTATCTGTTCTATCACTCGTCCCTCAATGTTGTATTATATGGTATCCATCTCTCCTTCGCTTTGTTCACTAAGGGAACAACAATCCTCGTATTCATTGTTAGAGCTATCTTCATCCGACTGCTCGCCACTCCTAAGTCTTGATACAGCTCCTCCTTTTCATCAGTGACTAAGGCCCAATTGTACATCAAGTTAAAGTCATGCACTTTGGTCCACCGCCACTTAGGTTTGTCCAAGAGATCTTGGAGAGGTTTAAGGTTAGTGGCCAGGTTTCCTGCTAGATTGTTTGTTAGATGCTCTAGGATCTCAAGGACTTCTTGCTTGTTATTGGGGATATGGAATTTGACAGGGTTTGGTCGTTCATTTGAGCTCTTAGTCATCATGAAAACTCGCACTGAAGGTTCATCTCTGGGCTTACAAACTGCCTTAGTAGCCTACTCGTACTCCTCACCATCTAAGAATGGCAAATCAATAGTGGCTCTTGGAGCCCTATTCAGCCTCGTACTCAAATCATTGGTTTACTGTGCCCTAAAATAAAAATAAAATAAGAATGTTTATTTTAAGCTTGCATACTTTCCATATCCATTGCAAAACAATACAAAATTGGGCTTGTTATATCCATCATGAAATAATAAAAAATAAACATAATTATTTTTTGCATGCATTTTAGAGTTGATGCTTGAACACTCGTCCTATTCTGTAGCAAAACTTGGCGGGAGAAACTCATGGTCAACGTTTTCTTGGTCCTCACAAATGAAAACAAAAATGTTAGGTCACACACACTCAATAATGAGAACCTTGGACCTCCTTCAAGAGGTTCAACCACAAGACATGTAAGGCTAACTCTCACCCATTAGGGGGAATATAGACTCAAAAAGGGCCTTGTAAGAAATTGATTAGGAATCTTTAATCTTGGATTAGTCCCCCTTCAATGGTCATCATTGCATGTCCTTTTGTCCCTTTGTCCCCCTCTATTCCTATACCCCATCCACTTTTTGTGGTGGATCCTACCTAGAAAGGAGAGGGTTCTTCCTGTCTTTTCACCCTGATAACTAGCCCTTTTCATCCTCCAAGTTGGAACCACCACCCTTCCAAAAGTGCCACATCAACAACTTGATTTTATTTTTGCCCCAAAAAATAGAATTTTAAAATTTTTCACAAAATTAGATTTTTTTTTCCTTAAAGGATACCTAATCATACTGTAAGTTGAAATACTCATTTTTTGTATACTTATTTGCATTAAAGGCCCTCTAAATCAGTTCATCCTCCAAGAAAGGACTACTACTCTTCTAAAAGTGTCACATCAGCAACTCAATTTATTTTTGTCCCAAAAATGACTTTTTGAAAATTCTCACAAAAAATAAGTTTTTTCTCTCAAAAGGCACCCACTCACATTACAAGTTGAAATACTAATCATCTCATATTTTTTAATACCCATACATGTGATACTTGGGACCTTGCAAAGGAGGTAGTTACATGCCTACTTTATACTCCACTATTCCTCTTAATTGCCACATCAGCAAGGTTGACTAATTTTGACCCCAAGAAGTGACTTTTTCCCTCCCTTCTCAAGACACAATCTTTTCCATGTCTAGTGGTGCTTGAACATATTATATTTGTATCTAAGCATTTTTCATGCTCTCTTTTGCGTTCTAGCTCTTTCAAATTATTTTTATTACATGAAAACTTAATCTACTCCATTTTCTCTCTTACTCTAATGGAATCACTTAGGGACATAAGCAATCATAAGAGAAAGTGCATTTGGATATTCTCGTAGATGAATAGTATGCTATTACAATGTTTCCTTATAGCAAGCGTGGGCTAGATGGATGGAAGCATGGCTAGGTGTTGTGGTACCAAAAGGGGTGTCATTGACACTCCTTTGGTAATTGGTTAACTGTGGATGTTGATATGGGTCTTCAAGAAATAGTAGGCTCTTATTTTATTAAATTGTTTTAGTTTTAAAGGTGGAGATGTGCCATGAGCTATAACAGTTTTCCTCCAACTCTCAACAATGAGTGCCTCTCTCTCTCTCTCTCTCTCTCTCTCTCTCTCTCTCTCTCTCTCTCTCTCTCTCTCTCTCTCTCTCTCTCTCTCTCTCTCTCTCTCTCTCTCTCTCTCTCTCTCTCTCTCTCTCTCTCTCAATGGAGTTTCCTTGCTGAGAACATACCCAAGCTTCCCTTTGGGTATCCAACCAAAGCACTTGGAAGGAGATCAAGAAAATCATGGTGGGCAGAACTCACAACATCAAGCGGAGCTATCCATTGGTCTGATTCCATGAAGTCAATATGAAGGCTTGAGAGTAATAAGAGTACTAGGCTACAAAGCAAAGAGAGTATCAGGAGGAGTTAAAGAATATGAGGGCTAAACCAACATTCATTAACAACAGGCTAAAAAATAAGATATGCAAAAATAGGGCAAAGAGCTAGGTTAGACAAAGAAAGGGCATAGACATGGATACACAAAAATAGATATTTAGGGAGCTCCTACAACATCTTAAATTTAGGAAATTTCAATATGACAATGATCAAGGATTTTTAAAATCAAAATTTGGAGTACATTGACACAAGTGAAAATACCAAGATCAAGCAATGAGCTCTTCCTAAAGCGATCGATGCTATTGAGTATGCTCGATGGTGAAGGACTTGCATGTAATAGTGGAGCACATACACTTGTAAGCATAGCAAAGAAAACAAAAGCTTTGGGAGTACACCCACAAAATTTTCTTGCAATCAAATCACAATTGCAATTGGATGACGATGGAGTTTTGCCTTTGGAGACATGTCATAGAAGACCACCTCAGAATTACATCACTACAAATAAAATCAAAGACCTAGCATTTGAGTTTGGGTGTGTAGAGACATGTGCATTGCCCAATCAAAAGAATTTTTATCGAAAGAGAATTGGATGACTAGCAATTGCCACACATCCTATTCACTTGCTTGATGAGCCTCAAGTGCATATCACATACTTATTGGCTTTGTTTGTCTTGTACCAACAATGACTAAAAGCACTTCCTAAATGATCTTTGTGTTGGTAAAAGGCACATTGTAATAGTTGTATTCTTCAAAGGCAAAGTCATCTATATTGGCAAGCACTTTTGGATGTAGCAACACTCTTATGACTATTATCACTTCAGATTTTCTATGTGTTAGCACTTCAGGTCATAGAAGTTGTCCTTCTAGAGGCAAAGCACTTCCATGTAAAATAGATTTTTCCTCTCAAGAAAGCCCTTTCTCTTATCTGAAGTTGTTTGCTATGAGGAAAGTGCATTTTGTTATGAAAAACAAATTTAGAATCACTACAAGGGGTTGTTTAATGTGCAGAGCACTTTTAGGATTACTTGCAGTATACCTTGACTTATATTAGCACTTTTTGCTCATACAAGGTGATTTTTTGGAAGGCACAAGCACTTTTTTTATGTATAAAGCACCTTCGGGCTTATTCTATACATTCACTTTGTATTAGCACTTTTTGCTCATATAAAGTGCTTAATTTGGAAGACATGAGTATGTTTTAAAGTTGGAAGCACTTCCAAGATTGCATGCACTATACATTCACTTTATATTAGCACTCTCTACTCAATCAAAGTCCTTTCTTGGAAGGCAAAAGCTCTTTTTATGTTGGAAGCACTTTTAAGATTATATGTACTCTACATTCACTTTGTGTTCGCTTTTTCTATTCTTGAAAAGTGCTTTCTTGAAAGTAAAAGCACTGTAAAATATGGATAGTATTTTTTAATCTTAAAGCTCTATTTCCATGGCTAAAATCTATTTTCGTTTTTTGCTGTAGTCATCCAGATATTTTTAAAAGATTCAAATCAATACATCCCCATGTCCAAATTTTCCAAAGATGCTTCGAGGGATTGAAGCCTTTCTTCATAGGAAAATTAAATGATAGATATGCATGTTGTTGTATTGCCCATCTAGACCCTCAATTACATGCGCAAGAAACTTCATGATATAAGGTGCACTTGTGCTTGCCTAGTGTGTTCCAAGATCCCTAATAGTCCTTCTTGCATAGTAAGTAAGTAGGTCTATAGTGGTGTGACCCAGCTATGGGAGTCTTTGCTTTTCAACAAAGGAGAGGATTCCACATTCCAGGACAAAAAATGTATATTTGGTACGTGCTTTGAGTGTGGAACTAGAAATCTCTATTTGTGTCCAAATGAGGAGGGGAACAGATCATTGCTTCTCCTTGTGAACGTGTTTGAAGAGTTTCCAAGGCAGGTTAGAAAAGATGGTGCATGCCACACAAGAAGAGACCACGAGGTAGACAATGATGGTGCAAGGTGCATATGAAAAGACCTCAAGGTTGTGCACATGAAGTGTCTAGATTTCATATTGTTCATGAAAAACAAGATTGGGACCTTCATTGTGCACAACTTTATCCATGCATGGCCAGTACAACAATTTAAAGATTGCTTTATAGGGTTCCATGTTGATGTTGTTATTTCAGTGATCAATTTTGTAAATAACTATACTTTCAAGGGGGAAAATGAGATTTAGTCCATGCACTAATACAATGACTAGATCATCATATTGGTACACATTAACTATGTCCATGTGAACAAGGATGTGAAAGAGGCATGCCACTTTTATGTTTCTGTTGACAAAACACATGATACAATGTTTGTCCAACATTGTTTACTTCTTCATGATAGTTGGTTGAAGGATTAGGGATACTAACTCAAATGCCATTGGGTATGGTCAGATGGTTGTGCGGCTCAATTCAAGGCATAGTGCCCATTCTACTTTGTGGATAGATTTTTCAGCATCCGTGGACTAGAAATGCTTTGTAGTTTTTCATGTTCAGGGCACAAAAAGGGAGAACATGATGGTTCAGGTGTGGTGATAAAACGAGCCCTCACACGAGTAGTTGAAATCACATGGTTGCACCCTTAAATGTGCAACTAATTGTGTTGCTTTCTTGAAGGGTAGGTTCTCTTCCAATGATGTGCAAAGGGTTTTTGGGGAGATCAAGGAAGGGGAGGTGTCTAGAGACAACAGTTGGGATTGCAAGTAGATATTCAAGTCTCGCTCGATGCATTTAGTGAATGGATACTCTGCCATTGACACCTTTTTAACATATATCAACATATACATGCATCATGGTCCATTATCCATGACAATATTAACTTTATTTATAGAATAATACATCAATATATACATGTAAAATAGACAAACACTCAAGAAAAATTCTTGTAATAAATGCAATATCCATGTCAATGTGTCGAATTAATTTGTGAAAAATGTTCGTTGCAAAAGTCCAAATGCTTTTTTAAGGGTAGGGCTTTTCTAGAAATTTAAAATAGGTGTTTCATAGGTTTTTTGAAATGCCCAGGTATGAAAGAGTTTTCTAACCTTATGAAACGAGTTTTTGGGAAACTACACATACACACATACAAACACATACTCCCCCTTGATGTGTGTGTGTGTGTGTGTGTGTGTGTGTGTGTGAGTGAAAATGTGAATTTGCTAATTAAAACACAATTTGTAAGCTTATGATCTTTGTTTTTCATGGTGAATACACAAATTCAGATTCATCCTTTGTACACCCCACCTCTGTGCCATATAATAGGTACTTTTATGATAGAACATGGAGGAATATCATCCTCGATACTAACCCCTTCATTGTACATGATGGATATGAGGAGCATGTGGCATGTTGGTGTAACAGTTGTGGAGGAGTGCATTAATGGCCATGACGGATATGTTATACTCATGAGGAGTCATTCATCTTATGTTATCTTGCACCTCTAGCATCTAACATGCACATAGCTTTGTGATGTTGGTATATGTGGGTATATGGTCAGTATTCTTGCATACGCAAGATAGACAGTCTTTGCCTCATAGAATATTATTCCACCTGCATCTTTCCAAAAACTATCATGTGCAAGCACAAAAGGTTAATGTTGAGCTTGGCCACATTTACCATATAGTAGCAATTTATGAGCTCAAGTATCAAGTCATGAGATTCATAATTGTTGCCATAGTTTATGCTCTTTTAGTATTCATTCACATAGGATTTTCCATTCTTTGAAACATCATGTTTTGTGGTAGATTGTATTGCACGTAGATTGGTTCCACAATAAGTACAAAGGAACAAATGTGACACTCATTCTTGGTCCCACAAGGTTTTGGTCAGTCAACTCCACTTAATTGATAACCACAAAGGAGCCATATTTCCTCCTATGCACTATGAGTAGGCAATTTTTGATAGAGATCTAGAGTCTCCTACTATACCATGGTTACAAATGTTGCCAATGAATCCTAGAGCATAACAAATTTTTGACAACACAAATCTCGATATGAGTCACAACAAGGAGGAAGACTAATAAGACATTGGAGGTTAGCACAAGAGCAACATTGGAGCCACAAGTATCAAGCTCATCAATAGATGACTATGAGAGCGATATAGATGATACTCAAGAAGAAGACAATCTCTCAAAGTTGGAATCTCCCAATGGAAAAGTCAATAGAGATGAGGAGATTTCAATCCATGAGCTTGAATAAGTCATTTAGGGATATAAATCATCATTCCATTGATAGTGTACTTTGAGAGATGTATGTAGGTCCTTCCAACTTTAGAAAGGTAAGACACTTATTTAAATTGATTTTTTGTGTTTATTTTTTAAACTTAATAAGAATGGGGAATTTTTGAGGAGCCCCATGGTGATGAGATTTAAAGGTTGCCAAAGGTGTAATTCCCCTAGGGCTTCACGTTATGTTGGTCAAAATTTGAGTGGTTCTAGCTCTCTATGCTTAAAGACACATTGGTTTGAGTGTGTAATTAAGATAGATTCAAAGCTTATTGGTCAAGGTTGGTGATAGCGATTGAGGGCATAGCAATTAGAGTGAATTTGGTCCATTGAAGAGTGAGACACATGAGGAATCATTAGAAAAAAGAATACACATATGTGGCAATGTTGTGCACAAGAATAGGTCACAAATGGACAAGAGTGCTCTAGCTCTCATGTTCTTTGTGTCATTTATTTTTGTTAAATTGAATAGTATGTTTGCTATAAGTTTATGGTCACTATCCTACAGATAAAATATATAGGGTGATTCAAATCCATCTCTAGTGATCATACTCTGACTACTTCCATTGCTTTGCCTTTGAGCATATTATACTCACTTTCATTCATTTACAACATTCATTCATTTGAAAGTTCTCTTTCTTCTCTGTGTTTTTATATTTATTACACTCTTTTCTAAGTTATTGTGTTTTATTCATGTTCGTATAGTCTGTGTTTTCTCTAAAACCTCCTCTTCCTTGACTTACATCGATCAATTCAATTCAAGAAATCAAACTCTGATTGTAAACATACTGTGCAATTTTTTGTATATGTAGTAATAAGAGAGACATTTTGCCTATTATTAGGAGTCACTTATGACTCCAGCTAGTCATGAACTCTTGTTTTGGCTATGCAAGGACAAACTTCTTTGACATTAAAGCCCCATCTTTATATTTTATTGCAATGACACAAACAGAGTTAGCACAAGAATTAGTTTCATATCATATAAATAAGCTTGGATTTATACTTATGCCCACTCTAAATGAACATTGGCATGTATAGGTCAATGACGCTATGCATTTTTCAAAAAAAACATCATTCTCTGAGTAGGAAATGGAGCCATCACAATCTATATTGCAAGTGACACTATATATCCCCATGTAGGTGGTGTAACCTAGAGAATAAAGGAAACCAAATATATAAAGAACTGTAAGAGACAATTCCAAAAAAAATGCATATTTAAAATAAAATATACTCAATAAGCTAAAAGAATATATTTGGGAGGATAAAGGCTATTGCTCCTCGAGGCATTGACACAAGAGACACCATTGGAGTAGACTAAGGAGATGTAATCTCCATAGTAACTTGTGCTACCAAACATTTAGAACTGTCACTTCTCTACCTATACACTGAACCCTTACCATTGCACACAGACAAGAGAAAAACTAATGTAAAGAGTGCCTTTAAGCATAACATAATTTTCAATTCACACAAAACAAAGTCTAATATACCTTGAGAATCCATACCTCAATTCCTCAACTCGAATGACATGACCCAAGCCCTAGTGGCCTGAGTCAATGAAAGTAGGGTGGTCCTACCATAGATAAGAATCAAGCAAAGTGAAAACATTATACTCTTAAGCTTGTTTCCAATGTTACTTTACAAAAAATAAAACTTACCTCATAGCCATGGGGGGATCTGTCAAGGTGCCTTCTCTTGGACATTGTGGCAACATCAAGGCCTAGAACCTCTCAATGGTACCCTCTAGTGCATGCATCATTGGAGTGCATCATGTGACTGTAAATATCCTCATCGATCAATCCAATCCCTCTCCATGTAGGAGTCTCTGTAGTAGCATTGTCAAATCCATTTTTAGGGATGGAGGCCATTGTGCCAATCCATTGAGCATTAGAGCAAGAATGTATTCATACAATGAGATGGGATATAGTGATAATACCTCTCAGTTTGAAAGTCCTCAAAGTGTTGGGGAAATGAAAGACCTAATCTCCGACAAGGTATGTATCATGAATATCAAGTAGTTTATGTTGGTTTAGGCCAAAATTTGGATTGTTCTAGTTCTTTTTAAGCTAATATGCAACATGGAGCAAGCATAAAGGTGGTAGAAAGCATGCATGAATGCAATAGAAAATTGCATATATGCAAGGCACATGAAAAACAAGCTAGCAAAAAACATGTTGGCAAAAGGCAAGTGGTGGTATGCAAGCAGCAAGGTAACAATGTTCAAGCAAGGGAGCACACAATGCACAATATGGTAGAAAACATGGTAGGAGGTGGATCTTTATATTTTGATTGTGTCTTGCTACGAGGAGCTGAGAGTTTGGAAGGATTTCTTGATATGATATCTTGACATTGGCTCAAAGAAGATTTGATAGGATGTTGAAGATGCATGAGGATCTTCTAAGCGTTATTTGCATGTGCATGGTGGATCTAATCATCCTACTTGGCTCCAAGGTTTTCTCTCTCACACCTAGACTTGCATATGATCTCATGTCCTCCACATATTGCAAACAAGCCAATAGGCTAATGATATTAATCATCAGTTCAAGCTAGTTACCATATATTCTACTTCATAGGACAAAGAGATGGGGTGGAAGCTTCAAGAGGATGAAGATTGCATGCGCACGTGTGCGCGCACACACACACACACACACACACGTGCTCTCTCTCTCTCTCTCTCTCTCTCTCTCTCTCTCTCTCTCTCTCTCTCTCTCTCTCTTAAAACCTCTATTATTAAGTTTTGTTGGACTTTGATTGTGGTTAGGGCCAAAAGCAATCAAGCAAAGAATGATTTTTTGAAGGTTCAAAGGTAGACCACAATGCTAAGGTGAATGTATAGAATATTGACAACTAATCTATCTTTTTTAATGCATCTCATCTAGTTGCATAAAACTTGTCATATCATTGCATAAAGCATTAATGTTTCTCGAAGACCAAAAAATGTCATTTTGGGTTTTTTTTTTGTCTTATGGCATAGATAAGAGGAATGATCTATATTCTTTTTCCTATTGAATAATCTCTTCATGTTTCTATGCATCAATAGGTGTCATTTTGTTTTTGAATAATCACTTCATGTTTTTGTGTGTCCATAGAGAAATGAGGGTATATGACAACATTGTTATAAGTTGTGCATATTGCAATGACTCGGATTACATTACCATGGCATTCTTTCTATCCCAATATGAGAATGATAAAGCTTTGTGACAAAGCTACATGCCTTTTGATAGTGGATGAACTTAATTTTTGTGTGTCCTTAGAGAAATGAGTGTATATGACAACATTGTTATAAGTTGTGCATGGATTGCCTCTATTGCAATGACTGGGATTACACCACCATGGTATTCTTTCTATCCCAATATGAGAATGCTAAAGGTTTGTGGCAAAGTTGCATTCCTTTTGATAGTGGATTGTATCATTGAGAGCCTCATCCCTACCAACAACCTTGATTTGCAACATTACTTCTATGGAGAGAGTCTACCATTTCATGAGTAGTAATTGCTATTCAATGGTTAGTCATTTGTGAAGCATAAAGACAAAGTAGCTATTCACACATGGGATGATTATCCAAAGTTGTCTACATGTGTGGACCAAATTCACAAGCAATTCTTCTACCTCTCTTTCTTCCTCTATAATTATTCTTACTTAAAATGAATACATGCATCTTTTTTGTATAAGTCAAGTCAATTCATTTCTCTCATGCCGCAAAATTGAAAGTGCCTATCTTAACAAAGTTATTGAAGACATCAATCGAAATTTATATCGTTCATGTGGTGTTTATGCATATGTAATTCATGCCCATTACGAGTATCACATATGCAATGCCCACCAATTTTGGGACTCCCGTCACTAATCCCCCTTATTGCTTCTAGTGATATTACATAGTGATTGAGGCATGTTTGACAACTTGGTTGATGAAGGCCCACTCCATGGTTTAAGGGGTGAACTCATTAGTATGCCCACATGCTAGTGAAGGAGAGTGGAACTCACCTTCCAAACCAACCATCAAGCACCACTAATGACACCAAGTTTCCCCTCTTCTTTGTTTTCAACCATGTCAAATAGGAGCTTGCTTGGAAAACCCTACAATTTTCCCATTAGTATACATCTATTACCCTAGAGCATGAATACCCCTTACTTTAGTAGAGTGTAGAGTCCCATAATGTTGATTGTTTGGTAAGAATTGGAGCCAGTCCTTGGTAGATGCATCGACATTATTCTACCACAAAAGCATGGCTCTCCTTCTCCCAAGAAAATATAGTTAGGAAGGTGCTTTAACAAGCTCCTTCACCTACTTAGAGTAATCCATTGGCACCCACGGATGGAGTGAAGTGTGCACTTTGATTGGATCACATTTACTATGTTGCATGTGGGTTCATACGTCTAGGCCTTATGAGTTAGCGCTAGATATTGGGGCCTACATGGAATCCTCAATACTATGCTCTGTTAGGGCACATGTTGGTTTCCAAAGAGGTTTCTAGACAAAGGTGGTGGTGGGATTGTCTCTAAGGTGGATTCTTAGATTGTTGGAGGCGACTTTAACAATTTGGAGACCCTGCAAATCAACAAGGTAGACACATAAATTTCTAGGATATTGCAATTGATCAATAGGAGGCTTTAGTGGCATTCCTTTTGTAGTAGGTGACAAGATCTCTAGAGAGTTTTAGCCTTCCACAAGTGTGATGGATCACTAGAATTCTCCCTAGGCTATAGATGATTGGGAGGCATCCTTTTGGAGAAGCTAGATAGGTTCTATGTGGATGACTAGAGTACTTCTCACAAGGGGTAGATTGGGCAATTAGCAAGGACCATACGAAATGAAGCATGCCATTGTCCTTATATCTTTGGGTGGCCTTACTTCATCGCTCGACTCTCTCTTATGTCAAATCTCAAACTTGACATATGAATGAGAGGAGGGTCTAGGACACATTAGTCAATGTTGGGTCAAAGACTGGGCATAGGATGGAGGGATTGCAAAGGAGGCATCATGGACCCTAGGAGAGTCAAGTAGGATTTTCTAGGAGGAGGCTTTTGTTAACCCCAACATGAAGAAAGAAAAAGGAAATAAAAAAGATGCAGGGCAAAGGCGGAAAAAAGGTAGCTCGGCTGAAGAAGGAAGAGGAGAAAAGGCCAAAAGCACAAGGGCAACCTTAAAAATCCAAGGCAGCTGCAAAAGGGGAAAGGTGCATTTTAAAATACAAAGGTGCACCCTGAAACCTTGTAAAAGAGTGCCAGGAAGTGGAAATTCCAGAAAGCTAAAATAAAAGACAAAGACAAAGGCCAAGGCAAGAGAAATGGAAGGCAAAGGCACACCAGGAGAAGCGCAAGACAAAACTTGTGTAAAAGAGTGCAAGCGCACTGCGGTTTAACTCAAGAAGCGACGGGCTCTCACCCGTGCAATTTGTAAATATAGATGGGCGGTGGAAAGGAAGCTAGGAAGATAGAAGGACAATGGGAAAAAGGGCCTAAGCTACGGCCAGCCATGTAAAAAAAGGAAAAGGGGATGACCCCCCAAAAAGGATTTAGGGTTTTGAATATAAAGTTGAAAAGTGAATGAGAAGCTCATTCTTGTGTGTGGTCAAAAGTAGCTCTCCTCTTCTTCTTCTTCTTCTTCTTCTTGCTTGCTTGAGCTTGTGCTTGAGAGAGGGAGTGTGAGAGTGTGAGGAAGCGAGTGTGTAAGGGTGAGGGACTGTGGGGTGGAGAGGCTCTCCATCTTCTCCTCTCTTCTTCTCTTCTTTTCTCTTCTCTTCTCTTGCTTGCGGTGATGGAGCTTGGAGCGTGGAGCTTGAGGATGGAGCTTGCTTGAAGCTTGCACTTGGATTGTGGAGCTGCCGGAGTGCACGGGAGAGGAGGTAACTCGAACGGTGTGGAGGTAAGCTCACTACACTCGTAGATATGGATGGTGCGTCGGCTATGTGAGAGGTAGCCATTAGTGCTCGGCTTGGAATGCTTGAAGCAATAAGCGGTCCGTGGGTCTTGGCGGTTGAGCGAAAGCTCCCAAATTTTGGTTCCGTTGCCGAGACCAATGGATTCAAGCCTTGAGCGCTTGCGCCCTTTGAATCGAGCATCAAAGTAAGGGTTTTCCCCTGAACCGATGCTTGAGATAGGTAGGAAGTGAGGGGGTTGAAGATGGTATTCGATCTCCTTGGAAAGTAGGCTTTTTGCTTTTTGAGATTTATGTTGTGAGATGGAGTAGTGCAGGTATTTATTTTGTGATTTGGATGCATTAGAGTAGGAGAACACAAAGAAAAACAAAGAAAATAAGCACTAGGGTTTACTGTTGCAAAATAGGGCAAAAACAGGGCAAGAATCGTGCAAAAGTGGTAAAAAACTTGCTGATGATGCCTAAGATAGGCAAGTGAGCCATTGGGGATATCAATACCATACTCGGGAAGGGGTATAAGGGCCAAAAGTGGCAAGAAAGGCCACATTGTGCATTGCAGGGTTTTAGGAGAGCAGGAGAGAAGAGGAAAGCTTGGTGAGGGGATCCGCTTCAATCTTGGCATCAGAGAAATATTTGGCCAGCCCAGGTAATTCTACACCTTCCCCTACAGTAGTAGGATGGATCTAGAGCTGCTCGACAAGGGGGAAGGCCTCCAGCACCCGGCACGATAAATTTTATGAGAGTTGGCAAAAAGACGCACGGCGCCCGGCGCGTCCGAGTAACGACAACTTTGGTCTGAGGCCCAGAATTGGCCCGCTCGACTCGACCCACTCGGCCACTACCACTCAGACGCCCACACTCGGGCCGTTCGAATCAAGCACTCAGACCCCCTTAGAGTTCAGCCTCGGCCCACTCGACCACCTGACCCAGCCTCGGCCCACTTGGCCCTCGGACACCCAGGTTCGGACCGGCCGAATTGTGCATTCGGACAGTTATGTATGGCCCTTCCCACTCGGCCCTCGGACGTGCCAAATTGAACACTCGAACCCTATAATTCAGACCAGTTGGGCCGAGTGTGCAGTTCCAACAACTTTTCAGAAAACTTTACCTAACCCGGCCAACACTCAGCAATGCGAACTGTCGGAAGCTCTTAGAACACTCAGAACTTGATTCTGGCACACGAAATAGGCAAAATCGTAGGGTGCAGCCGCTTAGCAGCTAGAGGTAGGCAATTGCGAGACCAGGGACTTAGACGCAAACCGCTGAGTGGAAAAGCCTGATTGGACCCAAAAACGAATGAGGCAACGAATTAGAAAAACTCTGGACCCCGAAATTGACCCCACAGGCTACGTACAGCGAAAGGCGCATCGTAGATCCACCACTAGGCCGAAACTTCAAGCAAATGGTTCAAGATTTGGCTGAACAATCCTCCAAGCGGTGCATGGTGTTTACCGTAACGGCCCTACGGGTTGGGGAGGGGACCGCCTACCAAACCCCCGCAAAGGGGGCTCTGCCCCCTCTGCATCCTCCCCAAGTAGGTTAGAGAGAAAATGCGCACCATGACAAGCCCTCCAACTTAGACCCTCGAGCAGTAATGGCCCTACGCGAGCATGGATGCTCACTTGAAAAGGAGCAACCAGAAGCCCGCACTCGAATAGAGACAAACAGAGACCTTAAAACCTTAACGAGCCAATCTAGCCATCAAGGGCAAAAAGGCCACACTACAAGGACACATGTACATTGTGTTCAAACTATGTCTAGTCAAAGCAGAATGCAACATCATCAAGCTACCAATGAGGAGATGACTAGACATGACAGTCCTGACGATAGATATACCCTGAGCAGCGCTGCACAGAAAACCCAAGATCTTTGTGGAGAATCCATGTCTGACTGTGCAGCTAGGGACTCAAGGGCATGTATGAGAAGGCTTGAAGCTGTAAACCAAGACCCGGACGATGAAGAGATAGTACCACCTGCTTATCTTAGGGTCAAACTCACCACAAAAAGAGAGCATAGTGTTGATGCTCTTATTGATGAAGGAGCAGATTTCAATATCTTAACTTACGAAGCATGGACTCTACTAGGTCAACCAGAGCTCAAACCGACTGATGCAACTCTTAAGCCTCACGGGAAAAACCCACAAGCACTTCTAGGGAAGTGCATAATCCTTGTAACTATTGAAACAGAAAGCTTGCCAGTCCTGTTCTATGTTCCTCCAAATAGTGAGAATTACGGAAAGAAAATCCTCCTAGGAAGGCCCTTCAGAAAGGCAACGAAGTATGAAGCCGACTATATAGCACAAAGGATACACCTAGCACTACCAGGTGTGAGGATAATCACGACTTTTAGCAAGGGTGACCTCACCAAACCTCGAGGGAAGGGCAAGGAGCATTCTAACATACCAAACAAGCCTAGTAATGAGAGCAGGGAGTTGTTGAAAGTGTTGATACAAGCGCAAGTTGAACGGAGAGAACCAGTAAGTGAGGCCATACTTGAAACAAAGAGGTTAGGAGATAAGCCCAAGGATAGGGCTTGGACTTACAAATATCATAGAAGATCACAAAAGAAGCCCAAGCCTTATAGACGAAGGCATCCATGGAGAGCTGGCATGACACCACGATGGATATCCAAGGCGTTGCTTCGCGCTCAAGGGTATTATGCAGGCAACCGATGGATTTGGGTACCGAAACCCCCTGCTAAACCACCTCGGTCAGGAGCCCAAATTAGGTCAAAAGAAACGAGGCATGGGAGGATCCCTAAACGAAATCCCGAGTCTCGGACCAAAAATATTGGAGTGATTGCACCCCGCACGATTGAAATTAAGAAACCGAACATGACCCATCAAATACTAGATCCTTAGTCTAGTGTGCCTAGCAAGCAGATATCAGAGGGATCCCTCGAGTGCGCACGAGGTCCACTAGTGGTCAAGGAGCCTTTGACTTCCCAAGGGGACAAGGAGCACCACAAGCACAACGTCACTCATGATAGGGCTGATTTTTTAGCAAAGCTAACGACGGAATCCTCCAACAATCACAAGCAAATCATTCAGCCGGTGCCAAGTCTGCCTAAGAGTCCTAGGTCCCCTACGTCCTCTCTTCCCAAACGGACCCATGAGGCACAACGATAGCTATCAATGGCAGGGGCTCACTCCCAATCTCTATCTCCATTAAAGCTTCCAAACACCCAAGAGGGGAAACATGACATTGGCCATAGCTCTCGGCCCAAGGATACTCCCGTGCAATCAACTCAGGATCGATCTACACAGGTGAGTATTCAGAGGACAACAAAAGACACGACCACGTCCGATCGCCCCAGGGACTCCACACTGCGATCCACCAAGAGTAACCAACCCACTGGACTAAACGCCACTGCTCCCAATTAGGGATCACAACAGTCACAGCCCTCAGCTGTGACCACACCCCTTGCAGAACGTGTCCCTAACACTTCATCTGAGGAGGAGGTGCCGCAACCAGTATCCTTGACAACTCCAATCCATCCCAAGCACCTAAAGCCTAGGCTCGAGGAGAAACCCCTCAAAGGTGTGGCCAAGGAGATGGCGCACCAAACCACTCAACCTAGCAAGGCTATTCAGCGGGCTGTGGCTATGTTCCATGAAAACACACTAGAGAAAGAAATGCTAAGGTCCAACTAGGCACAACAACGGTTGACCTAGTCCAAGGTCCTGAACCATTGAGAGATATGCCTTCACTGACCAAGAGAAAGAGGAGAAAACAGTGCAAACAACAGCAGCTCGACAGGTGGTCGTGGACCCCAAGAGCATTGAAACCAAGAGCGCTGGAGAGCTGGGGAATAAAACATCATGTCCATCCACCAATGAATCCATTGATATCTCTCCTAATAGCGGTGAACCCTCAGACACATCCGTGTGCTCTGAAAAGTTAAAACAGCCATTGCCATCAACAGTTGCTTCCAACACTCAATCCACCAACAATAGAACTCTCATCGACCAATCAACAGTGCAGATAACGCTGCCACAACAAGGCGACAAATTCATACCAATCACATCCAAAGAGAACCATGACGCAATGACGAAGCCTCAAGAGAAACATGGAAACCCCAAGCACATGAGCACTCCTAGCATTGATCAATCTTGCTCTTCTAGGCCTGAGCCCCCAGCTACGCTAAAGCCAGGAAAACTCCTAGAACCTTGCATGAGATGGCAACCGAGCAAGCCCTCGTCGAACATAGAGGTGTCACAGAATGCCTAGCTGAGTTGGATGCCAAGCTCAAGGTGTTCGCACGTGTCTATGTCTTGGCAGACATTCGTGCATTCCCTAAAGAGCAGCTCGGAGACTACTTTGCCCTTTCCTTTATCTTGGGAAGAGCAGGAACACCTTGATGAGCACTATAGCAGGCTCCTGCATGAACGCTTGCTACTCATCTCGGGCGAGGAAGTCGATGAACTGTGCTTAACTGTCACATTCAATGAGGTGCTCTGCCAACCAAATCTCTTAGAAATAGAGTAACTAAAGCGACTGTCAGAGCAGGCCGAAGTCGATTTGAACAGCATTGGTGTGAAAGCCATGTTGCAATGGCCGAACTAGGAGCTTAGATCATGATAGTCTATGAGGAGCAATTGGCCAAATGGTGATCCCAAAGAGACCCAACCTATGTGGCACCAACTTCCCTTCGAGTGCTGACTGCCACTCGAGGCAAGGACTTGGCTGAACCAAGCCAAGAAAACCCTTTGCTTGATAAGGTTCTCACTGAGGAGGAGTTACATGTCGCCAGTAGACTCGGACAAGGTTCCATGCTACTCGATGTGGCGAAATATCTATCAGTATTGAGTAAGCTGCCACGTGTGCTAGATGCGTGTGCCACGCTTCAGTACAATCCCGAGTTCTACAATTGGTTTCTATCCTCGTGAAGTGACAGGGATTCGAAAAAATGTATATATATAAACAATGATTTTTGTGTCACCCTATATAGACATTATCAACACACACAAGCAATAAAAAGTCAAGCGCAGACAAAAGAATCGAGACCAACAGGCTAGGCTAGGCCGGTCCTCCTTTCACCAGATCATGTCTGCCTCCGGGCAAAGGGCATGCACCCCGCATTGCCACCATGGAAAGCCCTAACCAACATCCCTAATGATGTAAGTAGGGCGCAATCCCTCTCTACACACTTTTCCCTTCCCGGCCTATCCTTCCGAGGATGAGCCCTCCAAACACAGGACCACCAACCGATGTAACTCGGCGTGAGTCAAGATCTACTAGTAGTTAGAGGCTAGAGGGACACCACTACGAGGGCCATCCCTCTACAATGAGTACAACATGTTCCGCACCTTCTCTTCTAGTCATATGCGTTTGACAACCCACACTGAAATCCCTTCTATGCGAACAATCTTATTCCGTATCAAGGCCTAACCCTTGGATTGCATCTCGCAGGCCCCCAGAAGAAAAACATAGAGAACCACGAACAACTGGCATGCAAAGACACTCTTCGCGGACAACGGGAGTACGCGACATGCGCCCCTCCACCGGTGCGCTATGTACCCACTCTCAAGAGATATGCAAAGAAACGCGGACCTAAATGGCACCGTCCCAGACGAAGGCCTAAAAATCCTCGGACCAGAAAAGTCAAAGCTCAGCTAAGCGTGCAAGCCATGGCAACACCAGTTGCACAAATCGCCCACGAGCGCTCAAGCACTAGATGCCCAAGGGCAAGAAAGGCGGCCAGGGACAGGGAAGAGTTCGACGAATTATTTAAAGGCATTTTGGAAATGGTGGCGGCCCGAGACTATACCATCTATCAACCGGCCGACATGTGCCCTGCCCCGACCTCACGACAATCCCACACCAGCACCAGCCCAGTCGCCCAACCAATCGGACTTGCCCCGCCTAGTAGAAATCAACTAAGCCCTATGATGTACAAGCAGCTTGACAAGTTATCAGAACCTATCTTTTTGTCTTTTGATAGGTGAAAGGGAAACTCCCCACTTGTGCAACTTCTTCTGCCTATCGCTAATGTATACTGCATCTTTAACAAGCGATCGCATGGGCAGTGCAATTAACATCATAGCATTTTGAAAAGTCATGTTTTAACATAACTACATCTGTTGAATTACTTAATGAAGTCAAGCACGTGCTCTCACGACATGAAAGTGGATGCAGGATAACATTGGTCTTCGTGCAAACATGTTCAACGACTAGGTCACCGCAAAACCACGACTGTGCACTAATCGCAACAAAGTCACGCTATTGAATGCGAACAATCACCCTCG
The DNA here is from genome assembly GCF_053477565.2 of Lygodium microphyllum. Classification (NCBI taxonomy): domain Eukaryota; kingdom Viridiplantae; phylum Streptophyta; class Polypodiopsida; order Schizaeales; family Lygodiaceae; genus Lygodium; species Lygodium microphyllum. The sequence continues at coordinate 41,275,219 of NC_141142.1, read as the reverse complement.
CGAGTGCCCACATCGCACGAACCCACGTGTAGTCATGGGCTATACTCTCTTCTTGGGTCACTCTCTACACTCACGACGAGGGGCACTGCAATCGCACCGATATCGCAACAATGGCTCCCTTAACAACGAGGCTAGGGCAAATTCATCACGTTCATATCCATTTCCCGAGCCTCTGAGGCTTGACATGTCCTGACCCAGTGAAAGGCTCATAGCCCCCGCATATTGCAATGGTTGTACTGTGAAAAATAAATAAATAAGCACCCATGAGCACATCACCGCACCTAGGGGTCCTCAAATTAGGTGCGTCCAGTGACCTTGGTCGGCTAGCTCCGTCTCTAGTCCCCTAGTCCCCTAGCATCACCCACAATAGTTCAAGGCACATCAAGAGCAGGACAGCCCTAGAAAGCTTGTCTCGCCTCTGGTTAAACTTGTGACCCTGAACCATTCCCACAATTCCCTCTCACACTCTGCCTTAGAACCATGGGAACCAATTGGGGCATGCACTGCACGAATGGCCATGAACAGTACCCCATTCTCTTCCACAGGCCCAATGTCGCCCACCTACGGCTCGAACACTACCCCCGTGCCCTATCCTGCTACGCCTACAATCACAATGCACAGGATGGCGCACCCACCTTCACATGTACTTCTTTCCACCATGGACCACTCTGCTTCATCCACACGATGTTATGAGCCACCAGGTTGCAGTCTTCTACCTACATAATATCTAAGTATGCACGGACACTCACATAATATCTGCACGAAAGTCTATACACAGTTTGGGTCCTCAAGTGCAGGACAATACTCCAAGCTTGCTTAGAGTTCAACCTGTCTCCCAAACTCATCCAAATATGTCTTGTGCATGCTAACACAACTAGCACTACCCCTTAGGGAGAGACCACCTAAAAGGTTTTCCAATTGCAGGTATTAAAGACTCCAACGAAAGCGTCGTCGGCTCGACATCAACGCTCCACTCTAAACTCTTGTCCTTCACTCCCTCATGCCAATCACCAGAGAATCATCACACCCAAACTCCACCAGGAGCATCCCACGCACACCAATCCCCGTGCCAGCTATGAGTGGCCATTCCCAACAAAGAGTCACCCTATCGCCCCCTACAACAATCATATCACCATGCCACTCAAAACAGCCAGTGCCCCACCGACCTTCATCCGCACCAACCTCAGAACTCCCCCAAAGCAGACCACAACCGTCCTTGACACCCACATCTTCGGTGCATGTGCTGCTGCCTGCTACCTACGACGATGAGTGCCATGGGACTTGCACTCGTCTAGGAGGGGGGTAATGTTAACCCCAACATGAAGAAAGCAAAAGGAAATAAAAAAGATGCAGGGCAAAGGCGGAAAAAAGTAGCTCGACTGAAGAAGGAAGAGGAGAAAAGGCCAAAAGTGCAAGAGCAATCTTAAAAATCCAAGGCAGCTGCAAAAGGGGAAAGGTGCATTTTAAAATACAAAGGCGCACCCTGAAACCTTGTAAAAGAGTGCCAGGCAGTGGAAAATCCGGAAAGCTAAAATAAAAGACAAAGGCAAAGGCCAAGGCAAGAGAAATGGAAGGCAAAGGCGCACCAAGAAAAACGCAAGACAAAACTTGTGTAAAAGAGTGCAAGCGCACCGCGGTTTAACTCAAGGAGCGCCGAGCTCTCACCCGTGCAATTTGTAAATATAGATGGGTGGTGGAAAAGAAGCTAGGAAGATAGAAGGACAATGGGAAAAAGGGCCTAGGCTACGGCCGGCCATGTAAAAAAGGGAAAAGGGGATGACCGCCCAAAAGAGATTTAGGGTTTTGTATATAAAGTTGAAAAGTGAATGAGAAGCTCATTCTTGTGTGTGGCCAAAAGTAGCTCTCCTCTTCTTCTTCTTCTTCTTCTTCTTCTTGCTTGCTTGAGCTTGTGCTTGAGAGAGGGAGTGAGAGAGTGTGAGGGAGCGAGTGTGTGAGGGTGAGGGACTGTGGGGTGGAGAAGCTCTCCATCTTCTCCTCTCTTCTTCTCTTCTCTTCTCTTATCTTCTCTTCTCTTCTCTTGCTCACGGTGATGGAGCTTGGAGCATGGAGCTTGAGGATGGAGCTTGCTTGAAGCTTGCACTTGGATCATGGAGCTACTAGAGTGCGCGGGAGAGGAGGTAACTCGAACGGCGTGGAGGTAAGCTCACTACACTTGTAGATATGGATGGCACATCAGCTATGTGAGAGGTAGCCATTAGTGCTCAGCTTGGAAGGCTTGAAGCAATAAGTGGTCCATGAGTCTTGGCGGTTGAGCGAAAGCTCCCATAGCTTTCCATGTGAGGTGGTTGTGCTATGAGGAGGAGAGGCTCTATGATGGGATTCAGAACCCATTTAGAGGTTGTTATAGGTCTTCCCAAGAGACCGCATCTTCCATAGCCAAGATTGGAGATGTGGGCCTCCTAAGTTAGCCTAGAGGATAGGATAGAGATTTCTTTCCACACCTTAATATTCTTCAAGACATAGAAACATGACAATACGTGATGAGGATTCTTCACATGCAATCACTGCAGTTTGCATGATTAGTACAAGAGAGTTCAATTTTTCCTTGAGGAGGTGATTACTTAGCTATGAACTTTCAGAAACCATTATTTTAGTAGGAGATGGTCTCACCTCATGCACTCTGCTATAGAGAGAAGGTGTGGGATTGTATCTCGCATCTATTGATAGAGGACATGGGGCACTCACTTCTTCCACCCTTCATAGAGTAGGAGTTGTTTCATGCCTCCCAATCATAGGATGGGTAGAACTACCCAAGAGAGAACGGGCTCTCTAGGGTATTCCTTTTAATCATCAAGAGGGAGGAGAAGGATCCCTTATTGTGGGCATCTTAGCTCTTGAGCTCTAGGAGGACCTCATATTGTTGTCATTTGCCTATATAAGGCACTAGCAAAGATGATCACAATAAACTCCACGCCCTCCTTCCAAATATCATTCATGAAACCCTATCAATAGCATCTTGGATGATATCTTCACCTTCTTTCAGGCTACAAGTGGCTCAACATTATGGATAGAGGATTGTAGTACTTCTCTTGGATTTTGAGAAGGCCTATAGGGTTGACTTCCTAGAGGGTACCATGGCTTGGTTAGGCTTTCCTAGGCGGTAAATCAGTGGGCTCTAAGCACCTTATAGATTGGCTAGCAATAGAGTGGTCATATGTGGCAAGAAAGGTGTAGAGATTTGTTTGTATGGCCTTGTTACACCTTTTGGAATAAATTTGATCCTTGGTGCAGCATCCCAAACCTGGTGGGAACACGTTCCAAGGGTGAAGACAAACGAGGGATTAATCTAGTGTCCCTAAGGAGGTCTTGAGAATCCAATTTTAATGTGGATATGGAGAAGGGAAGGTGCCATTGGGACGGAGAAGCGACAGCACCGAAGATCGTTAAGCAACGAAGGGCGCGTTGGACCGTTCTCTCACCAAAATCCATCTCTCTCTCTCTCTCTCTCTCTCTCTCTCTGCGTCTGTGTTTGTCTCGCCATATCTGATCACCATGAGAAGAGGTCCCTTTCCTCTCTTCACAACCAATGGAATTGCAAATCATCATATCCCGCCCCTCCATCTCTACCAGCAGCCTCCTGCTCCACCTGCATCATCATTAGCCTCTAATTCCATCATCAACATTCCAGTCCATGATGCGGTCTCGTCGAGACCTTCATCCGCTACTTCCTCCTCCTCTAATTCTCTCTGTTCCTCTTCTTCTGCTGCTTCTTCTTCTTCTTCTTCTTCCAATCCTCCTTCCTCTTCAGCTTCGTCATCGTTACCATCTCCATTATCATCTGCATCATCGTCGTCGTCATCGTCGTCATTATCATCTTCCTCTTCCGCCTCTTCCTTTCGGCTTCCCGCGCTCGATCCTGCGTCTGCCGCCACCGCTATTCAGTCATGCTTCCGGGGCTTCTCCCTGCGACGACGCAAACCTCTCCAGTACCTGCGTGCCATTCGCAGCATTCGCCGCGAACTAGACGGCCTCTGCCTAAAAATGCAGGACGTTCACTTCATGGCACGAATAAGGGAGAGCGAGAAGGCGCGCCTCGGTCTTAACGAAAATATTATGGTCCTCCTCTTACGCCTGGATGCCATCGAGGTCTGTCTGTGTTTTTACGCTTCAAAAGCTTGTCTGCCGCCTGATCATCATCGATGACTGCTTCTTGTTCAATGCACACCCTGAGATATGATCATTTACGATTGTTTGTATAGGGAATGAGTCCGGAAGTTCGCATCCGCAGAAAAGAAGAGATCAAGAAAGCTATACGGTTGCAGGACGCCATTGATTCTCTGCTACATCAGCCGGATAATATAAACTCTATTGCTGTCATGTCGCCGAAGCAGCATCATGAAGACGTCCATTGCAAGGCTACCGAGATTCCTACAGAGACAGGAAATGAGATTTACAATGGCGACATTAGGGAGGACTACAATGATCTTATCGTACACGAAGTATGTGCGGATGCTGAAGAGAAGCATAATGTCCAGGATGTTGAGAATGCCAACGCCATTTCTTCTATTTCTTCTTCTCCACAAGGACAATACTCACAGGAGCAAGACCTTTTCTGCTCATCTCCTTGTCCACAAGTTGAAGCTCTGGAGGAAGACATCTGCACTCTCGCATCGATGGAGGAGAACACAGCAGGGGCCGTAAAAGGAGGTGCGAAGGCCCGACGTGCTGATTTTCTGGACTTGCGAGGAGAAGGGGAGGGGCCTGAGATTGACAATGTGATGAGTCTACGGGATGAGCTTGTGCAAGAAGATGTACCGAATGGAAGCTTAACGGAAGAACAGTATCATGAAGGAGGAGGATCAGGAGAGGAGGATGTGCTCTTGGCCGAAATCTCAAGTAATTTTGGAGTAACTAAGGATGAAGCAGAAGAGGAAGAAAGAATGCCACTCGCAGATAAAAAGGGGGATCAATCAACACATCAGGAGGCTATAATTCCTGACCAATTTGCTGCCAAATGCAAGCAGCTGAAGTCCTTGCTTTCCAAGCTTTACATCGATAGCAAAATGCAGAACAAACTAATTGCAGGCCTCTCCAACAGAGTCCAAAGATTGGAACAACAAGCGGATGCAAGAAAGAAGCTGCCCAGAAAGATGGACGGAATGCAGAAGAATAAGAAGGGGGCATCGATGGTGCCACAACCTCTTCCCATCAATAATGCACATGGATAGATGAACGGAATGCAGAACAATAAGAAGAGGGCATCGATGGCGCCACAACCTCTTCCCATCAAGAGTGCATATGGATGACTTGCCCTTGACAAAACGCTTTCCATTTGAAATTGCAAGTGCGACAAAGTGAACTGTACTCTATCGTCTAGATGGCACAACTCAATGGGTTTGTCGTGCTTTCAAATCTGTGTGTCTTCATAGTCCCTTTGGACATGATGCAATATCTTTGGTAGGCAGGCAATCGGATCTCTATTTTACAAGCGATGCCTAGTGATAAACGAGATCTTTAAGTGAAGTGCGTTGTTCCCTTCCATGTCCATGTTATAATGCGTCTAGTGTTCGTAGGGGTTTATTGCATATTCGTATGGACTTCCATCTTCCCTTTCACACTCTCTTCACGCTTTGAGCTTGTTGTCATGTAATTAATATAGTTGACTTAACACCCATTTCTCTTATTTATTCATACTTAGGCCTGCAATTATAGTTGAGTTGTGAAGAGTCATGGCGAAAACAACAGGGTGTTTAATTAATTGTTTTTCTATATGATTAATTAGGGTAAAATCTCAGGGGGTCCACTAGGGTTTACCGTATGGTACCACGTGAGTGTAAGGGAGGGGGATTATTTAAGGGAAGGAACGTATATTTTATAAGGTAAGATCCCATAAATAAGGGATAGATAAGGGTTATTTTCATATATTTCTTGCACACATGTGACGTCTCTTTATTACTACTAGTGAATCCCCTTGGGTAAAATACCCATTCTTTGGATGATTACTTCATGTGCCTCAATGAATGGGATGCATAATTTTGTGTAAGGAAACGTGCCCACTAAATGACGACATTTCACCATCCACCATTGAATTGCATTGTTATAAACCCCCAATGTTGATACCTTCAAATTATTTCATTATGGCCTATGTCATACAAGGCTCCCTTAGCTTAATTTGCACTTACTTATGATTATTTACTATGTAGTTATGATGCTATTGTTGTGCATACATTTGATTCCACCATTGCTAAAATAATTTATGTAGATGGATTGAACTTTCCATGTTCTCTTTAGTTCTGACACAAATGTGGTGGACAAGGTTGTTTGAATGTTTCTATCATCAGAATAATCAACATACATCTCATTTACTTCACCACTAATAACAAGGATCCTTCGTCACATAGTGTTGAGTTTTTATAACTAATAAAGAAACATAACAATTCCAAACATCTATCCATAAGCAAACAAGACATCCTTCTTTAGCCATTTCCCATTGTATTGCTAAATTTCGTCAACAATAGGCTTTATGACGAGCCTTAATAATTTTGAAATATAAACTACTAACTTGCTCCTAGAGAGGCATTAGCTAGGATTTATCGATTACATCCTTGTTTACATTGTCAACAGTAGTGAGCAAGACCCTTATAGAGGGGCACACGAAGAGAGAAGGATAGCATGCACACACACGCGCGTGCGCACACACACACACACATACACGCATGCGCATGCGCATGCACAGAGGGTTGGTGCTTATCAAGACTCGACATGTGCCTTGAGAGATCAAGGAAAACACGATATTAATGAATTGAGGTTTTTTTTTTTAAAGAAAGGCAAGTAAGCAAAGAAAAGCAAGTGGCATAATCATCGTCCCTTTTGTGCTATAAGTGTCCTGTTGTCGACAACAATATCATCTTCTTCACCAAGACTTGCTATAGCAACCACACCCTCATCTTTATCATTATCATTATCATCATCAGCATCCACACCCTTGTCATCATTCTCCTCATCTTCATCATCATATGTAGGGTATCATTGAACATCTAATGTCCATGTTGATCCACACTACTTGTTGGCATCTGTTGTGGTGATCATCATCATCAACATGGTCATCATCTTCTACATCTTCTGCCAATTGGGTTGTTGTACTTGTGCTAAATTGAAGATGCCTATTGCATCTATCCATGTAAATTAAAAGCATTTGTTGGTGCTATCACAAGAATGTAAAGTTTTGATGCTTTGCTTAACATTTCATTAAAAAGTTGATCAAATGTGCAAATGTGACTTGCACATGTGAGGTGGAGGTTAATTATTTTACGATGTGGAACCTAGGTCCTTGAGATATCAATTGGTGCCAAAGGAAAAAGTTGTAACAAATTATGCATAATTTGTAGTACTAGGTGAAATCGGATGTCAAAATTTAACCTAGAACGTTTAATTACCCATAAGTGTCACAGCGGGTAATGCTAGGTAATTGGTATTAGTTAATTAATCAATGCCACTTTTGAAGCTAATGAGTACTCAAGATTACTTGGGTGGTAAATTAGTCTAGCAAATTTGGTCGTTGGCTAGTTAGTTTTTTAAAGCCATAAATAGCTATTAAATTAATTTTTGAAATTAATCTAATAGTGTAAAAAATAGATTTAAAATGTTGCTCCTTGGCTAAACATGCCATGTTAGTTTGGACTGGAGACACTCTATTATTATAGGCTTCTAGATAGCATGTGACATTAGTAAATACTATCGGGAATAGGGTAACAACTAGTTTGAAGAGATTCTTATAATGAAACTCTAAAAATTCTCTCTCATTCTCCAATCATTTCTCAATTTTTCTTGGCAATTTCTGGCAAATTCAACCATTGGACGTGGAGCATTGGTGAATCTCTAATGTAGATCCTAATTTACAATAGAAATTAGGATTTGATAGCCATCGTGAGAAGTGTGTTTAAAATTTGCAAGCCCAGAGACTTGAGTGTCAACTAAATGATTGAGGCAATTCTAGGAGATTCAAGTGGCCATTTCGTCAATAAACATATGGGACTAAATTTGTCGCCCAAGGAGTATAATTGAAGGCCAATCCCCAAACCAAGGGGAAAATAGCTTTGAAGGCTTTTTGGTCATCTATGACAACAAGAGGCACTTAGTGATATAAGCAAAGGAGATAAAAGAATCCCAATGCACTCCATCAATTTGTAATAAAAGATAAAGAAATACCATGTGAGGCGCTAGTTTTAGGACCAACATGCTATCCATTGTCCAAGATTAAGTGATCAATGTGCATTTTAGTTTACGTTCTTTAATGGCTTATTGTAGTCATCGATTAATCAAGTTGTTATCACCCTCTCTAAAGAGGAAGGTTTCTAGATGGCCAAGTGCTAGGTGTCCCAAACCCAACAAGGAGCTTACCATTGGGAGAGTGGAACATCATATACCTTGCATTGAAAACTTGAAGGTACTATTCATATTTTGGTATCTTGTAAATTGTAATAATCAATCTTCAATCAACTTTACTCAATATGAAAAAATTAATGAAGTTGTCAACAAGGAAGATGATCGATCATGTGACCAAAAGGATAGCTTACGCATTCAAGAAGATGTTATTGCTATGGATGACTAGCTTGAGGATTATGATTTTCTAAATAATGATATTATTATGGAATTTTTTTTAGTTCTCTTATTACTTTTGAGAAATATAATGCAACTAGTAAATTGGGTTTCCATAAATTTTCTAAATAATGATGTTATTATGGATTATTTTCTTAGTTCTCTTACTGCTTTTGAGAAATACAATGCAACTAGTAAGTTGGATTTCAATGTGAAGAGACTTTGCAAACACTTGAAGTATCAGTACCCGTAGTATAGAATGCACCATCTTTGGATGAATTTGACCTCTAGGATCTCTTTGAAGATGATGAAGGTGATGCAAATGGTGGGAAAGAAGATTCAAAAAGCAAGATCCTTGCACTAGCTCCACCAAAAACCAATGAATGAAAGAAGATGAATAACAAGGCACTAGGCATCATTGCATGGGGTCTAAGTGATGATGTGCTCCATCATATCTTTGGCATCACAGATGCTAGAACTGCTTGGGAGGAACTTGACAGGATGTTTGGTACCCAAGCACAGAATTCAAAGGTAAAATTACTTGTGCAGTTTTATAAAATGGATATAAAAGATAGTGCTTCCATGACCATACACATTAACAAGTTCAAGAGCCTAAAAACCCAGCTTGCAACTCTTAAGAAGAATATTGATGAAGATGAAGCAATAACCATACTGCTTGCAAGTGTAAATAAGGATCCATATGAGAATCTTGTGCCCACCCTAAGTAATGTTTCAAGTCTCCCACTTAAAGATTTTGAGCACTCACTACTTGATGGAGAAAGAAAAGTTAAAAGCAAGGATGCAAAGGAACACACTACCAAAAATAGTCTCTTGTATACCAAGGGCACTTATGGAACAAAAGGCCGTAATCGAGGACTCAGCACCAACAACAACAAGGATTGGATTCTATGTCATTACTGTGGCAAGAGTGGCCGTACAGCCAGTGAATGTTTCCACAAGAAAGAGCACAACAGATACATAATTATCACCACCAGAACTAGTTCATGAATGAAAAAGAAGAAGAAGAAGAAGAAGAAGAAGATGCTTCTGATACCATCAACTCTAACAGATTGTTCTAAATAATTTTCATTATATCTTTCATATGTTTTTCCATAGTGGATCTCTATTTTTCCCTTAGTGGATTTTCTTTCTAAAAACCCTTCCCGAAGATGTAAGGTTTCAAGCTTTAACTTAACTAGGCTACCTATGAGCTAGTCTCCTGGGCCATGTCATCATGAAGGGGGGGCAAAAGCTAGCAAGTGTAGGAACTCATCATTTTAAGGGGGTGTTAAGAAATCACAAATGATATATACTCCCGAAAGAGATGTCTTGAATCCCATATGCACAATGAAGAAAAAGGAACCATCATGAGCCTATAAACTAATGTACCTTCTTATTATTCAATGGAGTTTCTTACCTTGGTAATCCGATGGAGTTTGGATCACCTAAAATTGGCAATTCGGCCCCTTTTTATTGAGAGCGGCATGAACTGATACCCTCTCAATCTCACCTTCCATGGACGAGTCTTCTTCTTCATTGATTTCCTTAAGGGTGACATTGGAAGTTTTTGCCTTTCCCATTACTGCACGACCACGGCCACGAGTAGCCCTGGCTTGCTCATCACTGAAGTTCCCTTGATGATGATCTTCGCCAAGTTTAGGACACTCTCTTTTGAAGTGCCTAGGTTCCTTGTAGTAAAAACATCGTAGATTCTAGTCGTTTCTTTGTGTGGGGACAAAGTCACTAACTGCATTTGCCTTCGACTTCTTCCATTGGCCTTGACTTTGTCCTTGCGCCCTTTTAAATCGAGCTTTCAACATCCCTAGGTTCTGGTCTTTGTGAGACCAAGGTCTATTATTCCTGGATTTTGGCTGAACTTCTTGGGCAATGGGTCCCTCTCATATCAATGCATCTTGTAAATCCATAGGACGCACTGATTCCAATCGAGTGTTCATTGGTGGATTTACCCCATCACAGAACTTAGAGACTTGTTGGAAAATACTCATTGTCAAGGTGTATTTTAACAAGGAGACTAATTTTGAGTAGTATACCTCTAGAGACAGACCTAACTGCCTCAACTTAAAGAACTCATTCATCTTCCGAGTTCTATATGCAAGTGGCATGTACCTTCCCTGCACTGCTACTTTTAGCTTATCCCAAGTTACCATGCTTTCCGTGTGACTGCTTGATCTTTACACCATTGCTTCCACCAGCGCTTAGCTTCATCGATGAGTTTGAGCTTGGCAATCATAGCCTAGTTTAGAGGTGTTGTTATTGCTGCACTAAAGTAATCCTCCTTGGATTCAATCCATATTTCAACATCGGCTTCAACAATCTTTCCTTTCCCATCGAATTCTCGTGGTTTGATTTGTTTGAGAAGAAACTTCTTATCTTGTGCCTCTACCGGGCTTAGTGCGGGAACAGGATTCTAATTCTGTGTTTGGGGTTGTATTTGGATTCAATTTAAACTTTCACATTAAGATTACATTTACACATCTCTTCACAACTTCTCTCAACGCACATATTATTTTTCATCAATACCGTGTAACAAGTCAGATAATCATAAAATTCTCATTTATTCATAAAGAGGCATAAGTTTCAAGTACAATTATTCAGGAATAGATAGAGATATGCTGGGAAGATTTTTCTTTCAAGAGATACATCAGCGCTAGGTTAATAATTCCTTATTGGATTCAGCTACAGAGACAAAATAGTAATATGGGTTTGGAGAATGGATTCTCATGAAGCAGTAAGTCATGGGAAGTTTAGAAAATCCCCGTTTTTGATAGCCATGGCATTCGTATCACCCCATTACTTTAATTGTAACTGCGGCAAGACTTTGACCACCTCCTCATAGATGTAGCGCATTTGTTCTACTTGCCAACATCCGATGTGCAGGATCGAGTTCACACGTGCCTCATGGAAGATGAATAACTCGATAATCTTCAAGTCCTCCAACCATTTTAGCCTCTTCAGATTGTTTTGAAGATTGGCAAACCATTTGGCTCTATGTCTAGTAGTAACCTACACTCCAAGTCCAACGCCTTTACATATACAACGGTGAAGGGTTGTAGAGGCGATCCAGGATCCCCATCATGTCGGTTCTTCTGCCATAACTTGAAGAATTCATAGTAGTCCCGAACATGATATGAAATAGGAGAAACATGCTCCATGCCTTGTAGGTCTGGAAGCAACAACAATCCAGAAGTGAGTAAAAGAAAAATATCTTCTGGTGAAAACATCATTTCACTCTTCTTGATTTATTCTTATCTTGATTGTGTTATTTGTTGATTCACTCTGATACCAACTCTAACGTATTCGGACCCTGACACTTTTTAGTCGCCCATCAAGAGGGAAATCTAAAGGATGCCGCTTGGCACTCTTAAGGAATGTCGGAGGTTTAGTCAAATAGCGCCTCCCAAGTCTTCCTCGCAATAGAGTGTATCGGCCAACCCTTTGAGGATCTATCTAAGTTTTTTTGGGTTCTAACCTAGACATCCTAAGGTCAACATCTTTATTGACTTTTCAAGAAGCCTCCTGGCTCACCGGGACCATTGAGCCATTGGGCGTATCCGTCAGGGATTTGCACCCACCCACTTCCCTTAGCAATAGGAACATTTTTTAGTTTTTTAATTACCTAAGAGCACATTAGATACACGTTCCTTCACGTAATCTTTGCACTAACATGAAGACAATATCAGACAAGTTTTCTCATTCTAACAGCTTCATTGATTAGTCCCATTAGATACACGTTCCTTCACGTAATCTTTGCACTAACATGAAGACAATATCAGACAAGTTTTCTCAAGGAAAAGTAATTATTATTTTGAGAATCCATCTGAAGTACAAGTTTTCATCCACTGTATGATCCCGCAATCCCTAAGGATGTTTTTCATTTTTCCTCCAAGATTCCACCCTTGCACTAGTAACAGGGACCTCGAGAATCCATCTCAAGTCACGTAGACCATTTAAGTAGGACTTGGAGGCTCAAGATTTACAACCAGAGCCCCCCTTGACATCCAAGCATCTTCCTACAATCAAACTAATTCACAAGAGACCTCTCATGGCAACTTCCGTCCACATTCCCGTCACGGTTATTTAGAACCCCTTGGATAGGGTAGGCGGCTAGTTGGGGGTGGCTTGGCATGCCCCTCTAGGAATTTAACCCGATTCTTTATACAAGATTCTTATGAGAGCTTTGGTCAAACAATCCTTTCACAAATAGTGCTCCTAAAATTACAAGCACAAACAATAATGTGGGCGAGTGCTCAAAACACATGCTAAGGTGGAGTTCCCTTTTGAACGCTTAGAATTCAACCTTCGGATTTTTCTTGCCTTGATGTCAATTGCAATGCCCCACTGTGGGGGTAGGGAATACCCTTATTTCATCCCTCATTCTTATGCAATAAAAAAGAGAATTTATGCAATTGGACTTACATCCAATTGGTAACACCCATTAGTTTTCGAATTGTAATTTTTCCTAAGTTCTATAGCTCTTGAGTTGGGTTTTCGGCAAGATCTAGATAATCCAATATAAGATCCAGAAGGACCGTTTGAGGGCGACCCCACCCTCTTGAGAATCCATTACGAAATTCAATTCCCCTCCATCTTCCATTAATATTTTCTCCCCTTTAGGGATCCATGATGAAAATCTTTCACTCAATCCTCTTGTGGGGGGGGGTAAGGGGTAACCTAGTTCCTTGTAATTAGCTCTTGTCCAATTGCAAGCATTAGTTACATTATTTGAGTAGAGGAGAGGGTCCTTCCTTTGACGTTTGATGTGTCAATTTAAGTGGTATCATGCCTAGAAAGTTTGTCTAGAGAGATTCTTGAATTTAGTACACCAGTTATTGACAAGGGTTGATCTTTTTGCTTATGTTGGTTTGACTAAAACTAATTCAACTTTGTAATGTTTTTCGATCTATCTTGTGGTTGAATTCTTAGTTTGTTACGATCAAAAGAATGGCCTAACAAATTTTCCTCTTACAAGCTAGCTTTAGTATAAATTACGATGTAGACCACATCCTATGTGCAATACAATAAAAATTATATCTATGATATCAAGAGAATCAGGATACAAGATTTAACACCCTAGAGAGCAAATGCTTTCTATGTAATGTGCAATCCTTCATGCCTAATACGAAGATGCAAGCTAGCTTTCCTAAACATGTATTGAGATGCCATTCCTTACAATAATTCAATTCTAGAAATTTTTCAAAGATGCATCTTACAACCAATTGGTATTGGCACATACATCTAAGAGTGCAACTTTATGAGTCAAGGACGAAAACTTTTATCTCTTCCTATAACTTACTTAACACATTTATCTACTCTTCGTGTGCGGATTTATGCAAGCTTTGTTAGTTGTGTGATTTTATGAGTGTGAATGACCTACGAATTACAAGTTGCACTTCTGCAGAAATAACTCTAGTATCATGCACCAATTTATTCAATTCCATGCAAGAAAACATGATCGTTTCAATAGACCATTTCAATGTAAGATCATTTCAATGCAAGGAGGTATGATCTTTCACAAAATGAATATTTTCCCCTTATCTACTATTTGCTCTGTAGGAAAGATTATCAATAGCACCTAGTTATTCAAGGATGTATTATCTACACCCAAACTTGAGTTGTTGTTTGTTGTACCGCCTTGATCGGTAACTCCGTTGGTGTTTGTGGGATTTCCATTAGTGCAAGGCAATCTTTGCTTGGGGGCCATCCTAGGAAACCTTTCCTGCTAAAGACGAACACTCAAACAACCTCTAATCAATGGCTCTATCAATGGGTCAAGGTAGCTTGAAACCGCTCCTTGTGTGTGCATCCTTGGTAGATAGTTTGCTGATTATATGCCTCACAAAAATAGTGCGTGGGAACCCTCTCAAAGGGGGGGGAAGCTTGGAAGATTCTGGAAATTTCTTCTCTCTCTCTCTTCTCGACTACGCAGTTCAACAAGGGGGGCAAGGTATCGCATTGTCTTACGTGGGGGGGGGGGGTTTTGTTGGGGGGTTCTTTATAGGGAGGAGGATGAGTGGTATGGGGGGTGGTAGTGCCCCTCTCCTCACCCTCCACCTGACGACTTGCATGGAGGCGACCAATTTTGGATGGCCCAAGTGGAGGAGTTAGGGGAGGGATAATGGGGGAGGGAGGTGGCGCACGTTGCCCCTCCTCCCTCATCTCCATCATCATCTTCTTCTTGTTTGCTTCCCCTCCCTCCGGCCAGTTGGTGGCATCGACAGGGGGAGAGTAAAAAAAATTTGAATTAAAATTAATAAAAATTATATTAGGGAGAAGGGGGGTTACAGGTATGCAAAAAATTTGATAGGATCTATTATTAAGACTTTCAAAAAGTTAATTGTACTTGATTTGTTGAGACATTAGTGGTGCAAATTGAATCAAGACTAAGTTGCAAGAAAGCATGGATGTAATGCGGATTGGGTATATGATAAAATGTTCAATATTTCCATTTTGTAAAATGCTAATGGAGTTGGATATGGTGAGGAAAGGATATGCATACTCTTGATGGTACTGGCAAATTGGTTGAATCTGATGCTGAGCTAACTTCTCAAATTTCCCAATTAATAGCTCTTTAATGATAGCTAGAGAAAGCAAAGAAATATCTCAAGATATCATTGATTTAGGACAACCATTGTAGCCATTGAGCACTAATTTGTTGGAGGGAATTATTGGCAAATAGCCAATATGAAATAGGGAACCATCCTAGCATCATGATGAAAAAATTGGTGACATTCCTAGTGCAAATTCTCAAGGGCCAAGAAGCATGTCGATGGGTATATCTCAACTATCTTTTACAAGAAGTTTTTAAAATAATGTGAGACCAAATGGGTCTTATAGATTTAAAAAACTGTGGATAGAAAGGTCTTAATGAAAGAGAGATTTGGGATAAGATGGATCTTTCTAACTATAGTGGAAAATCATCATCACATTCCAAATGGAGAGGTGAACAATAGAGTCAGAGTCCTACCTTGACATACCACCATTGATAGCTTTCAATAGGCTACTGACTTTGATGTCTCTAGCATGACCCTCAAGCCATGGGATAAAAACTTTTAGAGTTGCAAGGGCAAAGGATACACTCTCCAGGACATCAACAATGATACAAAGTAATAGCTTGCACACATGCACATAGAGATAAATAGCATCTAAAAGATGTTGTTGAATGTCAGAGCCATAGGATCCTTGCAAGATTTGGTACCAAATCTCTTGTAGGTGCCTATTTGACCACATAGATATGCTACAAGTATGTATACAAATAGCTTAAACCCTCTTAATAGGAATGAAAAATATCCCAAGGAACAAGGATCGCAAAAATCCCATTAATTATCAAATAACTCAACAAGTACTATGCTATGATGACATTTATAGCTTTGTCGAAGAGTCTCAAAAAGTTTGCAAGGTGAACAACCTTGTGAGTGATGCCAAAGCAAACACAAATATTCGGATTGTGCCTTGGAGAGAAGGGGCAAACTTGGCTCATTGGATTTGATGCCACTGAGAAAGCATTATTCATTTTGCTCAAGGATTTTTTTATAAAATGCTTCAGAGAGGCCAGCTATGGTGATAGCCTCATCATTCAGTTGATGAACATTGAGTAGCAAGAGGAAGAGAGCATGCATGACTATGTCTCAAAAGTAAGGAGCCTCTTCAAGCGTATCCTAGTTGTTGCTAAGAGACCCACTACCAAGGCTTTCATCAAGGATATCTCAGATGAAAGATTTTATGAAATCATGGCAAGAAACTGGAGTCTTAACCACTCTAATATAAATTACATGTTTTATGAAGAAATCTACATTGATGGCCTTCATTAAGAGAGAAACTAAGATAAGAAAGTTGTAGGCACTAGACTAGACCCTCAACTATATTCGCGGTAAGACTACGATGAGTGACACTTAAGATCTAATGATTGATCTCAAAAAGCAACAAAAAATGGTAGATGCCCTTTTGCTTTCATGACCATATTGACAAACAATGCAGTGCATTCATTGTGGTGAAGACTACCTCCCTTGAGAGTGCTCAAGTCTAGCACACACTTACACAAACTATAGACACTATGGGAATGAAGTTTCTTATTGTAGAGATCCATGAAGCTTTTCAAGACCTAGCCCAAATTTTGGCTACCCATAATACCACCGAGGTCTCAATTATCCATGCTAGTTGCAAGTAGCACTATCATTGGCCCACTTCCCTAGGAGCAAAGACAAATAGTGCCAAGGAGCGAAATCAATCCCTCAAGGATTCCAAGACCGCCAAGCCCAATCATTACTCATCCTCCAAGTGATGATCCCATTCATTGTGAGGAATCTATAGAGGAGGAGAAGTATACTAGCTCTCCTTTGAAGAGGATCATCTTATCTTGATGGATTATCAGCCCGTGCCTATCATGATGTTAGGACGATGAATGATCAGTGGCCATGAGAAATGATAACTTGATCGAACTATGGACAACCAATGTGGAATCACACACATGTATCGGGATTCCCCAAGATGAAAAGCCAATAATAGCAAGGCAATCATGTCTTTGGTACCCTTGAGTCTCTTCACCATTGACATGATCAAGGATGAAGATGTCTTTCCTATTCCAATCAATGCTATCATGAAATCACAAAGTAAGAGAGATGGAATCACCATTGAGAGATTAACCATAGTAAACAGATCAATGATAGGTAAGAAAAATGCTAAGAAAAGACACAAGCATATTGATCTCAAATTGAAACGTAAAGGCTTGATAAATCAAGAGCACACAGCTCTTGTATCAAATGTTGAAAGCACAACAACAATATCCCAAATAGAGAAGGTTGCTATAGTAAGGGTGGGAAAATATATTGATTCTAAGCAGCAAGTGGCCATAATCCATAAGGTTAAGGAATGGGTAGAAAAAGTCTAAAAAGAGCTACTGCCTGAGATAGCTTTTGAGACCATTAGTCTACGTGCCTCTACTAAACCTTGGTAACATTACCATTGAACTACTCTATTTTGTCCAACATATGCCTGAGTGAGAGACCATCACTCAAAATGATGCATGATAGCATAGATTCTACTATTAGGAGATAGAATAGAGTGTTATTCCAAACCTCATATCTACCAACATCTCAATTCTACTTAGAATTATGATGAAAGGGGGCCCACCATATGGTAGGAATTCAAAAGCTGGATGGATGGTGAAGATTATGCACCATTGATATGCAATCCATAATGCATCTTCTCAACCATACCCATTTTGGGAGCCTTGGGGTTCAACACCTTTTGGGAAAAGGCCTCTCATCATGATGTCCTCTTAATAATGGAAGCCCTCGGGGACTCTATCAAGTGAGGAATCATTGATATGGGAGCTAGAGTTAGTATAGTTAATGAAATTGTGCTCCATACCTAGGGAAAGACCAAATAAATACTAAATGACCATGGCCACGGATCAATGCCAACAATCATGATGACTGACCAATGACCATAATGAGAAACAAACAACAAGCACTATTGACCATGGCTACCAAAACAAGTAACAATAATTGTAATAAGGTAGTAAGAGGGGGTAAGTTGTGAATATGTTTGTGCAATAATATGCATGTGTCGAAGCATAGGTACAAAATCATTTAACACATGACTTAGGAAGCATACTTTGAAATTCATGAGAAAAAAAAGGTAACTCATGAATACTTGTGTGTGTCTTTACAAGGAACAAAGCAAGCTAGCTAAGGGAACAAGCATGTCCTTGTCAAAAATGCTATGAATGAGGATAAGACCATCTTCACGGATCAGCAACATGCAAATTTTGGCATAATAGTAAGCATGTATGAAGTAGGCTACCTCCACTTTTTGAGAAACCAATAGCATCAAGAATCTAGTGGCCCACTATTTGCTACTCCAACAGTTGATAATAGAGTGCAAATTGACAAGCTACATGAGAACCACTACCTATCCCTTGCATTATACAACACATGAGTTTGTTATCTGATGTTATCAACCTGGAGAGAAAGCTTTCACAATTAAGTACAACCTCAAAGATGGATATTGGTGGGAAAGGAAGGAGGCTCTCATCAAGCTCACCCCTAAGACAATGGAAAAAAGTGTTAGGGATAAAAGAAAAGTCAAGAAAGTATGTGAAGAACCCAAGATTGGTGGAGGTACCAAAACATTGGCAAGAGCTAGTTCTCACTCAAAAAGGGGTGTTGTTAAGCAGTGTGCAAAATGAGGAACTAAAAGTCATTGCACATGTCTTCCATCATCTTTTCTCCAACAATTTTCCCTTTAATGGACATTAAATTTAGTGAAACTAGTTCTAAATGTGCTATGGATAGAATGAATCATAAAATCCCTTACCAAGGCACAAAAGTTCATTCCCATAAATTCCACCACTTGGAAGCTAAGAATACCATCCTTAATTATGGTGGAGTTATTTCTCACCATCTTGGCATCTTTAAGGAAAAAGAAATCATGCCTATTTCACCACCAAGCATATAGGACCTAGAAAGAGAACAACAAGAAAATGGAGAAATTTTAGGGTAGAAGAAAAGAAAAAGGAAAGAGGAAAGTGATGAGGAAGAAGGCATAGCCTTAGTAGAGAAAGTTCTTAAGATATCTCAAGATGAGCATGACAAGAAAGAGTATGAAAGACAAGAGGAGCATAGGAGTTACATGGAGGAATGCCAACAAGTGGTGAGGCTGTCCACCAAAGACTCAATTTTCAAGCAAGTGGGGGAAGCTGCACATAGAAAGAGTAGAGACCGGTTCTAGCTAAGGCAAAGAGAAGTCCAATGAGATTTCTTCAGCTACCTTGGATCTCCTACTCACTCTCCTGCAATATCAAATGTAGAACTAAGAAGATCAGCTATAGCACTTACAAACATTAATAGCTGAGTTGATCAAGGCTAAACCTGCAGTAGAAGTTGGCATTGAAACACCCCAAAAAAAGCAACAGCAATTTGAGAGTAACCAAGGGCCTTCCAAGCACCTAAGCATGGTGGGTGGTCTAGAGACCCTAGAGAAGACGTGTGAAGAACTTAAGGAAAGTGGGGCTGTGACACTAAAAGAGAAGCAAGTGACCCAAGCCAAGCTAGAGGCAACTAAGGAAAACTTTAAGAACTTCATCATCCATGCTAAAAAGTAGAAATTATAGCTCCAAATGCAACTACAATAAAAAGAAAATGACCTGCAAAAGAAGACACATGAACTCTTCAAAAAAGAAATATCATTAAGGGAGGATCTCTAGAAAGAATTACAAGAGAATGATAATTCCTTACAAGAAAGGGCCAAGGAACTTAGCAAGGAGGATGCAACGGCAAAAGAAGAGCTCTAGAAACAATTGTAGGAAAAGCAATCTCTCTTGCCAGATCAAGATGCAGAGATCAAAGAACACTATAGAATAAGGGAAGACAATACAAAGTCAATAGATGAGATAAGCGAGCATAGGGAAGAGTTGAACCATGAATTGACAAAACTCAAGCTAGAGTTCGCTCAAGACAAGGTGAAGGTCCAACTTCAAGATAGGGAGCTCACTCACCTCATACTGGAGAAGGAACAATGGAAGACCTCCTATGAAGACCTGCAAGCCATGGCCTCCAAATCAAGCCAAGTGGTTAAATATGTAGAAGGAAGGGGAAGCATAGGGACTACAGGAGGCAACCTTCATAAAGCTATTAATTGACCTTGGTATTGCCCTATATGGGGAGTTGCAAAATAAAGTCAAGTTAGATGCCTACAATTACCTCTTTAACAAACAATGGGAAATTTATAAAGAAGCGATGTTGAGAGAATCCATGTCCCATAAATTGAGGATCTCCTGCTAAGCTCAAAGTCTAGCTTGGCGTAGCCATTAACATGACAGACAACATGGAGCAAATCAAAGAAGTAAGTTTATTAATGTCAGAGCTTAAAAAAAAGCCTTAATCCATCATCTACAAGAAAAGGGATATGGGGTTTGGGAACCTCAAGCCATTGGACTTTGAGAAGGTGAGTTGTCGCCTCTCAAGTCCCCCATCACCTTGGATCCACCTTCTACTATGACACCACCAATAAATCTTCCACCATTCAATGACTTCACAGAAGGACCTATAGCAAAGAAAACTACTAAACAAGAAAAGGTTTATGATGTTATGGTGAAGGAGCTCAAGGTGCAGTAGCATCCCATCCTAGCTAAATTCTTAAAGGAAGGAAGAAGATATTCCAAGTAAAACTCCAGAGGACAAGCTTCAGAGCTACAAAGTGTAGGCACAGAATCTAAGGACAATGTGATTTTTTATTTCAAGGTCAGTGAGATTGACCAATCTAGGGAACTCCTAACCCCACAAGAAGTATAGGTCCTTATCCAAGCTGCAAAGAGATCTGCCAAGAAGTGGTCTTGTTAGTTGGACATTGACGCCTTCAGAACATACTACGAGATGATAGGGGATGGAAGCAAATATCTCACCATGAATCCCCAAGCAGCATGGCCATGACAACTAGAATGGAAACACCCAATCCTTGAAGGGGATAGATTAGCTTGGAGCACCTTCTTTTACTCCAATGAGCTTGTTAGGGCAAATTCTCTTCTTTATCCTTATCCTCATTGCCACCCTACAAAGGACTATGATAAAAAGGAGCACGGGAGGTACAGCTTCCCAAAAATTCCCAAAGCCAAGGCCATTGAAAAGTAGAAAACATACCTATTTCAACCATCCAACCTCATCCCTTCATTCATGCATTTTATAAAAAGATTCACCAAATGTCGAGATCATGCCTTCATCACCTCCTGCAATTACTTGTGCCTCCTCATCATACTACTACAACAATTCAAATCTTGCCTTCATCACCACATGCAATTACTTACACCTCCTCATCATACGACTCCAAGAATCCATCACATCATACAAGGAATAGCTTCTACTACCCTTCTTTGATCTCAATGCAGGAATTGATTGAGTAGCTATGATGCACCTTCATCTCAAGTCCTCACTATTACCTACTCATTGTGTTGAGTTGTTAAGGGACATGATAGAGATTGTTTTTGCCTTTTCTGCACACCCGTTCTTCCCCGAATCACATCTACAATTGTGCAACTCATTGAAGGAATATATGCTTAGCACCAAGTGTCTTCAACACACACTCAAACCACTCACTAAGTGATGTAACACCTATCATTTGCATTTATTCACCAACAAGAAAAGAATAAGAAGGAGAAGAAGACACATACACAGCACCTAGGGGTCCACCCTAGCCCACTTTCCTCATGTCACAACCTCAAGGCCCATCAAGGGCATGACATCCCAAGCTAGCTTAATAGACCTTTCACCCCAGGGTTAGCACAGCACAATAACCTCTCACAAATTGATTCCTCAAGTATGGGACAACGTTCCAAGTTTATGCCCCACAACCCATGTCATTCAAATTTCTTATTAGGGCACATAGCCCTCCAATACCTCTTCATCAATCAGCCCAGCACTTCATGCTCCTTCAATATAAGTGCCATATGGGACTAGCACTCCACTAGGAGGCGAGTAAAATATTAACCATTATTTATGCAAGGGTATGGAGAAAGAAAAGAATGAGCACGCCACAAAATTTATGGAAAGTTTTTTATGTATTTTTTTGCAAAAAAATCATTTCATGTATCAAAAATTGGGCTCTCTCACGTGTAGATTGTGATTTCATTTAAGTGCTAGCATAGTCAAAAAATAGGCAAGTTGCCCAAGGGTCAAAGGGAAATCCTAATCCTATAAATTGTGTATAAAAAGGTTGAAAGATAATGGAAATGGCTATCCTTGAGTGTACCAGCTTTTTCTCCTTACTTTCTTATTCTTGCATTGAGAGAGAGAGAGAGAGAGAGAGAGAGAGAGATATATATATATATATATATATATATATATATATATATATATATATATATATATATATATATATATATATATATATATATATATATATATATATGAGTTGAGATTGAGGGAGTGAGGGTGAGAGCGATAGCGAAAGTGAGGGTGAGGGACCTAAAAGGTGAAGCCTCTGTCCATTCTTATGCTCTCTCAAGGATTTATCATGTCTCTTTTGCTTGATGAAGGCCAAAAAGAGCTTTGGAGTTTAGGAGGTGCTGCTTGAATCATGGAGCTTGCCATTTGTGTGCATCAAGCTTGGTGCATCACCTCTCGAGCTCACTACAAGTGAATAACTAGTTTGTTGTGCATACAAGTGGCTAGCTAAGAGCTAGCCTTGTGTGCCTCATGGTTAAACCTCTTGAAGGAAGAAGAGGGTATCCAAGGTTCTAGTTGTTTTTGAGTGTGTGTAGTCCAACTTTTGCATATCTTTGTAAATGCATTTTGTATCAATCACCATCAACTTTCACATATTATATCTTTTTCAATTAATACGATCTACTTTGCTACTTTGTCTGAATAATTTCAAATTTATCAAATAAATGTGTGTTGTACAAATATGTGATGGTAATGTATAGCACAAATTCATATGATAATGTACAATTATTTTATACATGATAGTGTATGGTACATTTTCTTGTGATAGCATAATGCAACTCAATTGTATAAATGTGTGGTACATATGTATGGGATAAATAAACCCTAAGTCAATTAGATAGACACATGTTACTTGTTTATGTGATAATGTAAATACATTAAATACACATGCAATCCATCTAATGCAATCATACATAGTATATGTATATGCGACAATGTGTGGTGCATGCACATGAAGTAATTAAAATTTCATAAAGACATGTGTTAATGGCTGTGTGTGGAATTTAAAGAAACACGACATTTAAATTTACTCAAAATAATGGTAATGAATATACAAAGATGCAAACATATATATATAGTACAAGGTATTGGCTTTCTAGATTTTCTCAATGTGTAGCACCACACGTCGCTATTTTTGTAGAGTCTCCATGGCTTTCTAGATTTTCTCAATGTGTAGCCACACACATCGCTATTTTTGTAGAGTCTCCATGGCTACATCAACATTCCACTTCCACAACATTGGGCCATCTATCATTTGGTCCCAAACCTCCCTAGGTTCATCAATCACAAGTCCCACAAGATCTCATGAACCATCTTTTAGAATGACACCTTTGGTACCAAGAGCTCATAACCACACTCAATTTTCCTGATTTATCGTAGGGCCATAGTACTTGATTGTCATATTATAGTCTTTTATGGAGGTCTCCGTGGCATCCTAAAGGATGTTGCACTTGCTATTCTAAGGGGCACCATGCATGTAGTCTTGGTGGAGAAGTAGTTAGTGTCTTACTTGCTATGCATCATGCAAGCTCAAGGAGAGAAGAATAGAGAAGCAAAGGAAGCTGAGAAGGAACGAGTGAAAGTGATAGTAGGTGAAAATGAGAAGAATGTTGAACTCTTAACCCTTTAAAACCCTAAACTCTCTAAATGTAGTATCACGCACATAGTTCATCATGTGATTGTAAAGCCATCATCTTTTATCAAAATGTAATGAAACTCAATATATGCACTTATAGGTAGCCAAGAGCACACCCAATTTTTCGTAGCAAAAAAAGAAAAAATCTAGGAAGGCACTTGTCCAAAGTTTAGCATGACTAGGGCTAGAAAAATGGCCCCAAATGCTAAACTTTAGGCCAAGGCCTTCCTGGTGTTTTTCTTTTTTGCTCAAAAAAACCTTTAGTACGCTCCTGGCACCTAATAAGTACACATATTAGTTTTGTTATATTTTGATAATATGGTTAGTTGTTTAGATTATGGATGGATCAATATTTGAGGAATTAACATCGCAATTACTGAACCTTAAAATTTTCA
Source organism: Lygodium microphyllum (assembly GCF_053477565.2). Taxonomy (NCBI): domain Eukaryota; kingdom Viridiplantae; phylum Streptophyta; class Polypodiopsida; order Schizaeales; family Lygodiaceae; genus Lygodium; species Lygodium microphyllum. The sequence goes on along the minus strand of NC_141142.1, from coordinate 41,250,893 downwards.
TACCATATAGCCTCTATAAAGGCATCAAGAGTCAAGCGTATAACAAGATATTGCAACTCTCAACATATTTTTAATATTGAAATTAATAATCATATTAAATATTCTAATTAACTAGCAAAAAATACATCAAGAAGGCTCACATTAAAGTTGAGGGTGAAGTCCAAAAGCAAAAGATTCATTCATACTTTTCAGCAGGTACAATAGTTTTGCTCAATGCACATGGAGGAAAGTTGTCCAAAAAAGATAATATTACAAATAATATTGATTTCACTAAAACAAATGCATCCTTCACTGCTTGAAGATTCCTTACAAGTTGAAAGTCCTTGGAGGTTACATTAATATACTTTGAATGTTAGAGCTACAAGGAGAATGGAGATTGAAAAGACATGGAGAGAGAGAGAGAGAGAGAGAGAGAGAGAGAAAGAGAGAGAGAGAGAGAGAATGCTATATTTGTGGTCTCTCCAATAGCTCTATTGTGAGTAGCACTTATTGACTTATCACTCAATGAATAAAGAATAAGTGTGTACATATATAGTTAGGCTTAGTAAGTAAGATGGGTGGCCATCCATATTAGGGTTTACCCCAACAACCTCCCACTTAAAAACCAATGTGCCTTTAAGGAAGACAAAAGAGTAAGAGAATGTGTGAGGTAAATACATGTGATTTACCCTTATTCCATGCCCATCAATATCTGTAACATGCAAACTTTTTGAAGGGTAGACTCCTGGTGAGAAAGTTTGTAGGCTTATCATTAGTATGAACTTTGATAAACCCAACTTGCTTGTCATCAAGTACCTTTAAATGAAGTGATACCTCACTTCTATGTGCTTGGTTTTCACATGAAACACTGGATTCTTTGCCAACATGATAGCACTCTGACTATATGGCTTGTGTACATGCTTATGTGGCTACAATATACTCAAGTTTTGTTATCTACAATCCTTGCATAGTCTGCATTTGTGTACCCAAATACACCATTACTACTCTTTCCAAAGAATATGCACATATCTCTTATACCACCCAAGTATCTTAAGATGCCTTTCACTACTTTCAATTATTTTTTGCCAAGATTTGATCGCCACTTCCATTGAATCTTGACTATTTCAGCCCCCTTCTCATCAAATTTGGGAAATTTGTCAATAGTAAGTTTCACATATGGAGGCCATGGAGTACTAATTTCCTTCCCCCCTCTATGTTGAAATGCTGTAACGCTTTGCTTTGATACCAATTGGTGGAGTTGTAAGGAGAAGGGAGATTGTACATGGATGGAGAGAAAGAAAAAAAAGAGGGAAGATGCTATGTGTGTAATGCCTTTAATAGCTCTCTTGTGAGAATCATCTTATTACCTTATCACTCAAAGAAGAAAGAATGAGTATGTACATATATAGTTAGGACTAGTGAGTAATATGGATAGTCAGCTAGATTGGCATTTACCCCAACATTGAATGTATTGTAGAACAATGAGCATCACTCATTACATCTATCAAAAAAGCATTTGTAACCCCCTCTCTTGTGAGAATCATCTTATTGCCTTATCACTCAAAGAAGAAAGAATGAGTATGTACATATATAGTTAGGACTAGTGAGTAATATGGATAGTCAGCTAGATTGGCATTTACCCCAACATTGAATGTATTGCAGAACAATGAGCATCACTCATTACATCTATCAAAAAAGCATTTGTAACCCCCTACAAAGCATAAAGATATTCTTTTACAAAATGAACATGGGATCCTAACCGCATGTTTTTTTTGTTTGTTTGTGAGATGTTTTCACAATTCTATGCATTAGGATAAAGCCTCCCTCTCTCCTCCTCAAAATAACAAAAGGTGGAGAGAAGAGAGAAGAAACACTAAAGTAATCCTCTTCTCTCTCCACTTTTCCAATCTAATTTTGCCTTTTGAATATTATCCATAAAGGACTTGCTCAGATTCCTTCTCTCTTCTCAGTTTAATTTTTTTGTGAATTTTTTATAGTCTAGCTTTTGATTAAGAAACAAAACTATTGATTGTTTCCGGCTCTTCCTTCACCTTTGGTGTCACTCCTAGCAGGATGAACAATGGGGACCCATTTACCTACACAACAAATGCAACAATCAACCATTGTATATAAATACTCCATGAGCCTATATATATTCATACAAGGGATAAATTCCCTCTTCTAAAGAAAAGTGTAATTGTTGTGCAATTTTAACATAGAAACACTGATTGTTATTGACAACATTAATATGGAAGTACATACAGGAGCATTACACCTCTTGTTATAAGTATCAAAGAAGAACCCACTTCAAACAACTAGTACAATAATCAATTACAATCCACTTTGATCAACATCCAACATCAAAATCTATTGTGAGAGGATGTATACACCTAACATTAATTTATTATATCTTATGATATTGCAATTACTCCATACTTGGCCATTGATCTACCAATTGTGACCTTGCCTTGTGTCAACATGGATTTGCAACGATCGACTTGCCTTTTTGGTTTATAGAGAATCACATTCAATAATTGTGTAATTGATCTGCCACATATAACAAAAATATTACCAATTTGAAAGTTTTGAATTAACAAAGTAAAGCTCAATGTACCTCTACAGTCAATATTTTCACTCACTTCTCAAGCTAAGCTAACAAATAGAGCATGAAAGTTAAGAGAACTTGAGAGGTTATTTATCTCAATTTTCTTATGGTAAGAACTGAGAGCAAAGCATACCCAAGTACACAATCTCACCCCTTAAACTAAGAGATCACACCTCATATATTTTGTTAACTAGGGAAAGAAATAAACAAACTCACCTTAAACTCTCCAACCTTTTAGAATAAAGCTCAAAACTTGATCTAATGAGACTACAATCCTAGAATGAAGAGTGACAAGAAAGAAAACCTAAGCCCCTAATCTCTTATCTCAATATGAGCTAAGACCTTGCCTCACACCTCCTATTCAAAAGAAAGAAATTACCTCACTCAAAAATTCCCCATAGCTTCATTTCATAAAGTTCAAGTTGAGCTTAACATTTTCCCATTGCTCGTTCTTCAGTTAATGATCCATGGTCTTTTTCACAAATGCAATGGAGAAGGTACTAGCTCTCACCTCACCTCATTCTCAACTCTTCCTCTCTCAATATGTGCTTAAGTGTAGATAAAGGAGAGAAGGCTCAAGCTAATGGCAATGGAACTCATAGTGCATCAGAAAATGAGATTTAATATACTTTTAGGAACCTTCCCTAAACATTGCCACTTTCTCTCTTGTGGTTTGGGGGGGAGGTAGATACTAGGGAAGGGGGAGGTGGGGGTGGGGGTGGTGGCAGATGGATAATGACTCTCACAATTAGGGGGGTTGTGATTGCACAAGGCCACATTGACAAGGTGTGACCCATCTTGTGGTGCCCTCTCCCATTGGGTTTACTGGGAAGCTACTTTGTCCCTACCATGACAACTATGGACTTTAGTGAATCCCTCAACATCCAATGTGGGTTGTGTTAGTAAGTGAGCTCATATGAACTAGGTTAATTCCCAAACCAACCAAACCAAATATACTCTAAGACATGACATCCAAAAGTGTGGCATCTAAGAAACTACCTAGGGTGCCTTGTGATGATGCTCTAGTAACTTTGGCACCCCACATTAGGAAAAATTTGGACTCAAAAATGGGCCCTTACATTAGGAGGTGGGCCTTTTGGATTGTCCAATAGAAAGGTTGAATATCGACATCCATGGAGGGTAATCTTCTCTCTCCAAATCTTGGGCTTTTTAATTTAAAAAGAGGTAGTGAAGGATTTAAAACGTGAGAGAATGAATAGTGTACCAATTTTCAGTTTCTCTAGCCTCGTACTTTTTTTCTCAAACATCTCAACTACCAATCCAAGGTGTCCATTTGGATCTACATGCCATTTGGTTGCATCATTGTAACTATCACTATGCATTACCCATGTATTCATGCAATGTATTGAGTCAATAACAAACTCTATTCAATACAATCGATTTTTTTTCTAAAAATTGTCTTTGAGAATTTCTGTACTATTCATTTCATTCTATTTTGTGTAAATATGATAATCAATGTGATTGTATCAAATTCGATCTACGTTTGTATCTATGTACATAAGTGTGTTTGTTTCCATATTGGGTCTTATTACAAAAGGGTCAACACCTCTTGACACCATGGTTGATTTCTATGGCATAATTATAATTGCTCGTGTGTACTAGAATGCTTATCATTTAGGTTTTAACATATAATTCTCGACATAAACTACCTAGGTCACAATGCTAGAGAAAAGAATAAATATTCTTTCCATGGAAGTGCATAAGAGGAAACATGAGAAGGGAACTAGATCATTGACATATATAATTGTTCCTCTTGGGTGTATATGCATCCAAGCATGAAGGGAGCTTTCAAGATGAAAGTATCTATAATAAGAGATGTATCAAAGCACTTTGTTACTTAGCTAATTTTCCTTTCTAAATACAAGTACTTTGTCACTTACCAAAGTTTATGCTTGTTATTCGAGTATCGCAAATGGAGGATGCTAAAAGGTGAATGGTTATGCCTTGACTAAGATGCATATGATGGTGGACCTATGGATACTACTTTCATTTGAGAGAGTCGTGAGCCCTAAGTGTTGTAGATAGGACATCAATCATCAAGTCTACCAAAAAATCCTTTGTAGCCCCCTACAAAGCATGAAGACATCCTTTGGTGAAGTGATCAAGTCTATCTTGAACTTGTGATTGAAACCACCTCCTACTCTTTGTTTAATACAAGTCTTGCACAATCTCCCAAACAAGTTTGAGAAACTAATCTTTGGAATGATAAGATTGAAAGAGCATCAGTACTTCCTAATTTTTCTCGAGACCATTATACATGGCCTCCACTTGCACTTCTTGTGGGGATGTTGAGGAGGAGCCCTCTCAGGAGGCTTGAGAAAGCTAGGTTAGGTTGAGAAGGGGGTGGTCCGTTGGCAAGATGTGAAGTACTTTTATCAAAGATGGCATCTAGGCCAGTAGATGCCCCATTGAGTTGAATATGATAAGGGGCTCTAAGAGAGAGCTTCTTTGTTTCTCCCTTTTGTCTAGCCATCTTTCCTACACAACAACATAGAGATAAACATACCAAGATGTTAATAAATATAGGGATTTGATGTCTGTGGAGGTAGACTGAAAAAGCACAGATAGATACACAAAGATGTTAATGGTATCATGGGATGGAAGGACGCACAAAGATGTCAAGGGAAATGGAATAATGGAGTGTAAAGGGAGAGTGCATAGACATAGATGGATTAATGATGAGCAAGAGAGATCAAGATAAGTTGGATAGGCATAGAGAAAAGCTCACAATAGAGTTATGAGAGAGAAGTGAAAAGGAGAAGAAAAGCCTAGAGTGAAGGGATGCCCTAAAGTTTTCAGATTTTAAAAAATTCAATTTTACCTCCAAATACATTTTCTAAAAATGGAAAATTTGACAAATAGGTTTGTTTATTGACCAAAAGCAAGAGTGTAAAATATCCCCAAAATATCTTAAAAGGAACTCTCGAATTTTTGTTTTTTGTTTTTTCTTAAAAAGTTAATTAGTCTATATCTACTTATGATTTTACATTGAAAACCAAGCACCACACTCCCATAATTAACTTCTTTTCAAATATAAATTTCAGTTTTAAAAAGGTCGTTGAATGAGATAGAAGAAATTTGAGCAAATCCTTTGTGGTTGGATAATATAAAAAAGGCAAAATGAAATTGCAAAAGTGAAGAGAGAAGGGGATTATTTTACTATTCTTCTCTCCACTTTTCCTTGTTTTACGCGGGGGGGGGGGGGGGGGGGGGGGGGGGGGGGGGGACTAAAAGGTCCATCTATGAGTTCACTTTTTTCCTAATACCCCTATCACCACATCTACAAAAGATAGTAGAGTGCAATGCCAAAGAGTCAACCGAAGCCATCCACCAATTAGTGATACTTTGGCTCACGGCTTGGAAAGAGGAGTGACAAAGTATCTGGAAACATGTGTTGAGACTCAAGGGTGTAGACCATGAAGTTGTTGTACCAAGGAACCATGTAGATAGTTTCCCTTTGTAGACACCATAGAGGGGCTGTCAACGAGCTTCTATGCTACCTCTCATAAGGTGAGATAAACCATACAACTACCTCATGACATCAACACTACCTCTACCATGTGTAAAGTGTTAATATTCAAGGTAGAACAAAGCCAATCGCAAAGTTGTGCTTGAGAAGGGAAGTGACCCTTGACCTATCCAAAGACTGCAGTCTCCAACTCCATCGCATGGACTATTTGGAGTTGTTACTTGAAGAGAACCACACATAAGGAGTATGATTGGGATCGACCAATAGGTTGTGCCTACGTTGGACCAAGACAAGGTAATGCTACTACAAAGAGAGGGTATAGCAAAAAAGCTAGTTAGTTGGGCGAGAGGTTGGTTGGAGGGAGAAGTGGTGAAGGTTGATAGGGAGGCGGCACCAAGGATGGACCAACAACAACAAACATGCACTTTGATGGGAGGTGGCTCAACAACTCATCATGCATCCTCTTAGGCAAAGTTTATAGCATGGGACTCCAATCTTTATGATCTATAGAGATGACGCTATATCTAATAGAAACTACAATTCATTTTGAGTTTAACATTCTACTCGATGTTTTCAAGAAAGTTTATTGATTTCATTCATTGTCTCGCATCTGTAACTTTCCAACAACCATGCAAACATCTTAGGGACAAAAAGAAACATGTAATTGAGACACCTCCGCTCACTTCTCAAGCTAAGCTACCAAATATAGCATGAAAGTTAAGAGATCTTACAAGGTTATATATCTCAATCTTCTTTTGGCGAGGAGTCAAAGCAAAGCATAACCAATCGCACAACCTCACCCCTTGAGCTAAGGGATCTCACCTCACATGTCTCGTTAACTAGAGATACTCTCAAGTGCAAAGAAAGAGGAGAAAGAAGAGTATGCAGGAGGATGCATCACAGTGTTGAACACCCCCTACAAGGTGATGGCAAAAGTGATATAGTATAGAATGAAGCAGGTGCTTCCGTCCCTGATAAGCCAAAGGCAATATGGATTTGCACACAGCCGCCAAATCCAAGATCCAATCCTCAATCTACAGATGATCATGGACTATGCCATTCAAGCACCGGAAGAGGACATGGTCATCAACATGGATTTTGAGAGGCATACAATCGGGTCACTTGGGACTTCCTGGAAGGAGTGGTGGAAACAATGGGTTGTGGGGCTTTGTTTAAAAGGATGGTGCATGCCCTATTCTCGCGCGCCTCAGTCAACGTAGCTATAAGCGGAGTCCTGTCTGATGATGGTTTCACTCTCCAGCACTTGGTAAGACAAGGGTATCCCTTGGCCCCCTCTGCTCTTCGCGGCCACCATCCAACCCCTTCTAAGAGTGATTCACACAATCCAAGGTCGAGGATGGGCTCATCAGGGGAATCCATTACCTGACAACAGCAGCTTCGCTACCCAAACGTTCGCTGACGACAACACAAATGTGGTGGAATCAATGGGGTTTGGGGCTTCGTTTAAGAGGATGGTACATGCCCTATTCTCGTGCGCCTCAGCCAAGGTAGCTATAAGTGGAGTCCTATCTGATGATGGTTTCACTCTCCAGCACTTAGTAAGATAAGGGTGCCCCTTGGCCCCCTCTGATCTTCGCGGCCACGGCCACCAGCCAACCCCTTCTAAGAGCGATCCAATCCAAGGTCGAGGCTGGGCTCATTAAGGGAATCCATTACCTGACGAATGCAGCTTCGCCGCCCAAATGTTCGCTAACGACAACACAAATGTGGTTCAAGCCACACAAGAGTGCCTCTTGAAGGTCTATGAAGACTTCTCTATGGCTTCTAGTTCTAACGTAAGTCAAACTAAGACTAAGCTTATTTATCTGTCATTGAAGCAACTTCCGAATCGGTTCGTTGGCCTAGGGGTCAAGCTCATTTGCCCGGGGCAAGTCCTACCGTACCTAGGCTACCCAATAGGCCATGAAGTGACTATGGCTCAAAAATTCACTTTGTTCTAAGAGAAGATTAAGGGTAAGCTATGGATCTGGGTAGGCCAACCCTAGGGACTGCCGAGCAGGGCAACCATAAAACAAACGGTCTCCTCATCTTTCACCCTATTTGTAGGCATTGTGACCCCGTTTCCCAAGTCCAATTGGGGGAAAGTGGAGAACTTGTTCAGGTCCTTTGAGTGGTCCTACAAGGACCAAAAGCATTCCCCCATGGTTAGCTGGCCCAAATCTCGACCCCAAAGGAGGAAGGCGGATGGGGCTTAGAACCACTCAAGGCTAAGATTAACCAATTGACCTTCACCTTGGCTCAAAGGCTCGACTGGTCCCAACCTTGGCTCAAAGGCTTGGCATAGCATTCTCCAACACTTTGTGCCGCAAGTAAAGTGTAGACCTATCCTGTCCAATCTTGGATTTGCGGACCAAATCTTTGACTCATGGTTCAAGCTACTTATTAAGGCCTCTGAAACAACAAAAGCATTGGTTGCCAGCTAGCAAGAGACAATAGGAGAGGCCATTTGGAAAAGCAATCTAAGGAGACCCAACAATGATGCAATCCCTATGGACTCTGGTCAAGGCCTTTGTAGATGGTTTCGGCCCTTTGGCAACCAAGGAGTCAACTTCCAAGGCCATTGACACAAAGGGCATTCACAGATGGTGGGATCTATGGGATTGGGACTCCCAAGTCTAGAAACCATGTCTAGAGATGCAAGAGGAATTCCATCTATCTGACAAGAAGCTGAATTGGTTGGTCGAGGTTTTCAATAGAAGGAAAGGAACTTGGCCCCTCATGATGGACCCCCTCTAGAGTTTTGGATAACAAATCAAGGAGTTCCTCTAGACCATGCCAATAGCAGAAAGAGTAGGATTCTAGGTTCCCCCATGACTCCCTAGATGTCTAGGCTAGGAGAGTGAGAAAGGTATGGTCCACAACCCCCTCATTCAAGCTCAATATGCTGATGTGGAGAGTCCTTTACCAAAAGCTCCCCACAAAAAAGAAGATTGGCAAATTTAAAAGGGTCAGCCCGATGTGCCCCCTCTATGGCAAGAGAGAGTAAGATGTGGTACACATATTTTGGGAATGCCCCGCTGTGCACAAAGCATGAAGGAAATTCAAGAAAGCAATGTTTCAAGCAGGCTTCTTTAGCACCATTACCCTCAAGCAGGCTCTTCTGGGGGACTGGGGAGCTATGATAGAAGAGGCTTCGCTGTTATATAAGGGCCTCAGTTTGCAACACGGTATGGTCCATATGAAATAAGAGAAACCATGGTACTCTGAAGTTAGGAAAGAATGACATAGATCAGGCTTACAAGCTGTCCCTAAGGAAGTCAAATGCCTTTTTTGGGCAATCAAGAAGAAGAAACAAGCCTTTACGATACCAGGTAGGGCTTTTCAGAAACTGGGCTAATATAGGACAGTTGGCATGTAGGGCTTTAGCACGTCTCCTCGCAGAACACCAAGCTGCAGTTCTCATTTTACCTCAGCTCACCTCATTCCCAGCTCTTCCTCTGTCAATATGTTCTCAAGCGACAGTAAATGAGAGAAGGATCTAGCTAATGGCAATGCACACTCAGAGTCCATCACAAAATGAGAATCAATACACTTTTAGCAACCTTCCCTAAGCATTGCCACTTTCTTGCAAAGAAAACTATAGCACACCAAGATGCCCATGATAAGAACAAAACATGGGCTTGCTCACAAAATTTATAGATAAAACTAGAAAAATCTGAAAGTGACTTGAATCTTTACACTTAATACACCCATGTTTGACCAAGTTGTAACTGGTGTTGATTCATAGATTCGTGGATTTTATTGTCTTTTGATGTCTATGTGACTGGTGGAAACAGATGACAGCTCAGCATGACGTCTACACTACTGGCTTAATCGTGGGGTGCTATTTCCCAGGGATGTGTTTTTGTGTGCCATGCAGGTGTGTTTCATAGGTGTAGAAACAGCTCACAAGTCGTTATTTGTCACTTTGAGTAGTATTGGACATATAAGTGTCTTTAAAAGGTGGGTTGGTGTTGTGGACCACACCATTGACGTAATCATCAAAAGACAATAAAATCCACGAATCTATGAATCAACACCAGTTACAACTAAGTTTTTCAATGCTACTGACACTGGCACACACTATTACAGAGATCAAGATCTTTCCTCAAAACACACCAAAATTATCAGAATAACATAATCTTACCACTTGCATTTCACACATGTCCAATGGCAATTCACAAGAGCCATTGAGCATTGAATCTCAAGAAGCGAGGTGGAGAGCACTTTGTTGAGCCTGCCAAGGGATACTTAACCAAGACTTGCAGGCAATTGGTATGATGTCAGGCTCTGTGGCAAGTGACAGGTCCAAGTCATTGCTCACACGAAAAGTTGTTAATGAAATAAATGATGGAGCTTGGCACCTAGTGAGGTGGGTGCTCAAACATTGCTTGGTCACTGAGTATTGCCCGCCCATGGTTGTCCATTCTGCACATGTGACAGGTGTGTGCAGTGTTCCCTTTTTTTGCATGGAGAGCAGAGGCCTGCCTATGTTAACTGGCCTTATTGTGAGATCTAGACATACTGACTAGATTGCCATTATGTTTTGTACAAAAGACTAGGGGGAGCTGGTAAGGTAGATGGAGCAAAGAGTTACAAGGGTTAAGACTTCTTTCACAACTTCTACTTCCAGGGTCAAAAAGTCACAGTCACTTCCCTTCCATAATCGTGTAAAAAGCTATTGGCCCTATTTTTTGAAACGATAACACACCTTCAGCATGGGCCATAGGAAATCCTATGTCAATTATTCACATGAATGATATAAGCAAAGGACAAAGTAATAGCAGGTTCACAAGCATCCCTGTTGACTCTCCAACTTTGCACAGCAGGCTTTCTGTCCACGCCCAAGGTGTGTTGCAGTAACCAAGACAGAGTTCTGAGTCCACAACATTCAAGCAATGAAAAATGCTTGAATCAGAGAAACTTATCACACAACATGCTCTTAATGATCTACATAAAGCAATTACAATGAAGGTCTCTGGGCACATGCCCACCAAAAAAATGTCATATAATCCAATGGTTCCAATACAAAATTGTAAACAATACAACAGCACCGAATGGCATAAGGTCAACAACACATGCTGAGAGTTCAATGAACCTCAAAATCAACTGCCAAGCAGCCCTAATACAACAAATGTAAGTATAAAGATCAGCTTCGTGTAAATAAACAGCTCTGTGAAGGGGAAAGAATTGGCATGCGATCCTCTACAAATTCAGATCTCATTGTCAGTGAACATTGACCACTTAGAAGCATTTTCGGTGTACGATTGATGGTCCAGACTCATCATATTCTGACTTTGCTATCCACATCTGCAACAGAAGAGCACAAACAAATCAAAAAACAAGAACAGAAGTTTTAACCAGCTCCATTTGGAGAAAAGAGGTATCAATTACTGGATAAAGACAAACCTGCTGGAATGTGCTCAATGATGCCAATATAGATCCTCCAATCCAGACGCTGTATTTTCTCTCAGGTGGTGCAACCACCTTAATCTTCATGCTGCTTGGTGCAAGTGCAGTGATCTCCTTGCTCATTCGGTCAGCAATGCCAGGGAACATGGTAGAACCACCACTGAGCACGACATTGCCATATAAATCTTTGCGAATATCAACGTCACACTTCATAATAGAGTTGTAAGTTGTCTCATGGATTCCTGCAGATTCCATACCAATGAGAGAAGGCTGAAAGAGAACTTCTGGACCCCTGAATCTTTCAGCACCAATGGTTATCACTTGCCCATCAGGAAGCTCATAGCTTTTCTCCAAAGAGGAGCTGCTCTTTGCAGTTTCCATTTCTTGCTCATAATCCAACGCAACATATGCCAGCTTTTCTTTCATGTCTCTTACAATTTCCCTTTCAGCAGTGGTGGTAAATGAGTAACCTCGTTCTGTTAGTATCTTCATTAATGCATCTGTCAAATCACGTCCAGCAAGGTCTAAACGGAGAATAGCATGTGGCAATGCATATCCTTCATAAATGGGAACTGTGTGAGTGACACCGTCACCAGAATCAAGCACAATACCTGCATGCCAAGGATGTTATTTTCAGAATGTAGATGAATCCATGACAGATCTGTGCCAGAAAATACCAATTTCAAATGGTCTTACCAGTTGTGCGTCCACTGGCATACAAAGAAAGAACTGCTTGTATGGCCACATACATGGCTGGTACATTGAATGTGTCAAACATTATCTGTGTCATCTTCTCACGATTGGCCTTAGGATTCAAAGGAGCTTCAGTTAGCAGCACAGGGTGCTCTTCTGGAGCAACACGAAGTTCATTATAGAAAGTGTGATGCCATATCTTCTCCATATCATCCCAGTTGGTCACTATACCGTGTTCAATTGGATACTTAAGAGTTAAAATCCCACGTTTGGACTGGGCCTCATCTCCAACATAAGCATCCTTTTGTCCCATTCCAACCATAACTCCAGTATGCCGTGGTCGCCCCACAATGCTAGGAAAGACTGCACGAGGTGCATCATCACCAGCAAATCCAGCCTATCATCAAAGCAACCAATATCAGTATAGATTAAAAAGGAAAAATGTTATGTTTTCATAACAAAGAAAAGTTATAGTTTGAAAGAGCCAATGCATCTCAGTGTACCTTAACCATTCCGGAACCATTGTCACAAACAAGTGGTTGAACTTCGTCTGTGTCAGCCATTTCACACTTCAGGGATTACCAGCTGCAATAAAAAGGGATACTTAGCAGAGAGAAACCAACTTTGTGGCTTTGAACAAGAACAAATGCTCGATCACCTGTGCTGCCATGAAAAGAGAAGTAAACCATTGCATCTAATCATGTCCATCCGTTACTGTACCATGATAATGTAAACGAGAAGTGGCTAGCCACGTTTTCCAGAAGGGACCATTACACTCGGGGAAAAGCTTGCAAGTAGGTTAATGAGAGAGAAGACCAAAACAAGAAGCGGAATAAACAAGAACTTCGCAAAAAAAGGACTAGCAAAGAAGGATTGAGGTGGACAGCCGATCGAACAGACTGTCTTTCACAAAGGATCAGCGACTAGAAAACGTAAGGATCTAAGTAGCGAGAATGCGTCAGCCGATAATGATCGCCTCAAAGTCTGGCAAGGACATATGTTTGGCAATACGATTCACCAACGCCGCATTCAGATAAACTATGGTCCAGATCTAACTGATGAAACATATGATTCTGTAAGTAACAGGCCTAAGAGCTTTGCTATCAGATATTTCATGGAGATGCAATGAGGTCTGATACGGATCTAGGCAGGCCAAAAAACGAGAATGCCGATTCTGAAATTCCTGGCTATGGAAGGAGAACAAATGACAGCTATGGGAGAAGAAGAACGGAGAATGGCGCATACCTGCGGAGCAGAAGTTCTGATTGAAAGGTGTAGCTCACGATCAGCAGGCTGTGCGTGAAATGAAACCGCTCACAGGAAGGGCTTCTGTTGAAAAAACTGGAGATGGTGTAAAAACGCAGGGTCAGTCGGCTGCATTTAAAGTGACCTTTCCTTGCTATAGTGAATTGTAGCCGAAGGCTCTTTGGACACCTTTCACATGGGATCCCAAAGCCCCATGCCAGCTTTTTTCCAACATTTTTGAGAGTCCATACAAAAACCTTCGCTTAAAAATCTTTACATTTTTTTCAAGACTGTAAATGTCATTTCACAATGCTTTAAAGGGTCGACCAAACTTTCAACCTAAATTTTGATATATTTTTTCCAAGGATATGAATAGTAGTAGAAGCGCTTTGTGCTAGTACCTACATTTGCGCGGGTGTTCATCATCCTAGCACTTCAAGCTAAGACCTGTGCAAACGCAATCTTAAGTTCTCTCTCTCTCTCTCCACCCTTCCCATTAACCGGTTACCGCACACCAAACCTTAAACTCACTTCTTACAATGTAGAACTTGTGCAAATGTGGATTTGTAGGGTGCTCGTAAAGCTTTGCAAAGCTTTGCGATGGTGCCCACTACCCTCCTCTCTCTCTCTCTCTCTCTCTCTCTCTCTCTCTCTCTCTCTCTCTCTCTCTCTCTAAGCACAAGTCATTAGGGCCCCTTGAGATTTGTGAAAAAAAGTATATGCCTCTAGCTCATGAGCCCATATTGTATTCTACACAAAAACTAAGTGATTTGCTCAAAATTTCTTTTGAGAAACAACAAAACACAATTTATTCAACTCTTACATGCCACACAATGAGGTATGCATTCATATCGTGCATGACATCCATACTTATACATGTCAGAGTAGTAATCCCACCATCAATAATTCAAATAATTCATAGTGTGACTATGTCCATCTTCTAAGTGAATTTAACAAATCAAAATATTCCATTGCCTACTTATGCAATCTATTATGCACTTGCATTCCATCAAGGGCATTGTCGATGGTTCACTAACATGTGTTGCAAATTCTAAAAAACTAATCAATGCAACTTTTAAAATTATAGACAAATGTGTTTATACTATTAGTGACATTGTACTTAAAGCATGCCTCCACCAACATTATTGGATATGTTCATAGTTACAATAGGCGTACTTGATCTGTGTCCTTTTTCCTACTCTTGTTGTTCTTGTATGGCAAAGAGTTTGTATTTATCTCATCATCATAACATATATGATAGTACATATAAATGTGTGCATGTGTAAGTGCTTCATCAAGTAGTTATTTTAGTGAATATGAATTGCTTTATTTTCCAAAGCATTGTCCAAAAAAGAATACATGATCCTTCACATGTGTTGTTGGCTAAAGCAAATTTAGGTACCTTCAAGAATGATGAACAATGGGCATAAATATGTGCGTGCGTGCGTGCGTGCGTGTGCGTGTGCATGTGCGTGTGTGTGTGTGACAGGAGTTGGTAACATCATTATGTGAAGCTTCTTGTAAACCTTTAGGCTTTGAAAAGTCAAAAGTAATGGAAAATTTTGTGCATGCAAAGAGCTCGTGTCAAATCAAAATCCATATGTCTCACTACATTAGGACATATACCAACTTTGATGAATGTGGAGTTTAGAGTAACTTCTAGTCTAGATCTTATTAGTACTTCTTGCCTTTATATATCACATTTGAGTGCTATGTACTTTTAAAAACCATGAGTGCATCCACACAGTGGCTCCATTTGTCAGCAGTTTTGTAGGGCTCAGATGCAGGAGCCTTAGTCTTCTCTTAAAGCCATAATCAAGGCAATCTGGTGATGCTTCCCCCTCTAATCAGTAGGTAGTTTTGCTTGTCATAAGCCTATCATCGACTTGGAAATCCATGTGATGACTTAGAGTTTTTACTTCTTGTAGTGGGAAGAAACAATGAGGATCAAAGTAGTCAATCAGATCAAACCAATATCGATGCAATTCGTGCATGTCTCGAATGGCATTGGTCAATAGTCCTTGGTAAATGAAGGAGAAGCTTTGAAAGCGGTCATGTGTTTGTTGGAATTTAGGTGGATTTAGGTGAGGTAGGTTCTGAGGCATAGAGTCATTGAGTTGACTCACATGAGTCATGCATTGCAGATCATGATGAAGTTTAATGGATTATCTAACAATAATGACAACTTTTCATGACTACATGCTTGTACCTTCTTATGAGAGATAGCGATAGCCAACTCTCATAATTCCTAGCAGAATCTTATGGCTCCAAAGTAAAGTGAGTATCAGATATTGAGCCTATTGTCTAGAAGGGGAGACACACACACACACACATTGTGTGTGTGTGTGTGTTGGATTGTTATGGTTATCATAGCGCTTCTAGAGAGAGGGATAGAGAAGGAACACCACCTCCCCTGCACTCATGGAACTATTTGTAGGAGAGAGAGAGAGAGAGAGAGAGAGAGAGAGAGAGAGAGAGAGAGAGAGAGAGAGAGAGAGAGAGAGAGAGAGAGAGAGAGAGAGAGAGAGAGAGAGAGCTATGCACACCCCTCCATGAGGTCCCTTGATGCCTTGTCAAACCACTCAAATTTCAAGCCCTCCCCAGTGACCACTGTGGTTTAATTGATGACTCTATTGCTAATCACATAAACTCAGCGATTACTTGAATTTGGGGTCTTGTATGGCAATCTTCACGCAGGTATTGCAATTCATGTTATATGAGTTTCAAAGGTGGCTATAATTTTCAGGTATTTTAGTGTGTAGCTTGTATAAACATGCTGTGACGTCAATTTCAGTCTAATTTCTCTGGTCACTCTTGGTGAATTGATATCTGGTTTGCTAATCACATAAATCCGAGTTGTAGTTCATGGTTATATGAGTTTGGATTAAGTATGCAATTTCAAGGTATTTTAGTTATCGCTTTTGTATGAACTCCATGACTAGTGATTTTTTTTCAAAGACCTCTCTTTGAAAATTGATCATTATTTCATGACAATGTCCTCAACTTGAGAAGTACCTTATCACATGTTGCTATATACTTTTGTATGAATGCCCATGGATAACCATACTTTTCCTCTATAGAAATAGAGATTTTAGGCAATTAAATTCAAATTTTATGCCAAAATTTTCAATATTAGGCGATCATTATGATTTTGAGGTCTCAAAAATGACCCTACTTTTTGCCTAATTTGTTTGGGGACCCATATTTTTAGCCTAAAAACTGAAAATTCAATCAAAAGAAAAACATTGTCTGAAACTAGCCTTCCTTCTGTGGATGGGTGGTAAATCCTTAATTACAACTTAATTACAGCATACAATAAATAATAAATGCAAATATGAAAATAGAAATTTACCTACTGATCTTGGATAATGCACACCCCGATTGGCCCCAAAAATTGGCACCCCTTTCGGTATTTCTTTAGCTTTATTGAAGAAGAAGTTGATTTACAATGGGATTCTTTGATCCCCTTCACAATCCAAACTCCCCTTGTTGTCCAAGGTGACTAGCAAGTCTTCAATCTGATTTGCCCCTTGATTCAAGTACTTAATTGACCCTCACCCACTTCATAGACGATGGAAATGCCCCAAATTCAATGGGTGGCTAGTCCTCCACCTGAATTTAGTTGAAATTCACCTTCAACACTAAAAAATCCAAGTCTTGGAGCTTCCAATCCCTGGCCCACTTCCCAAGGTTGCTAGTGTAAATTAGGATTTACAGTATAGAAATTTGCAATTTCTCAACCTCCAAGGGTCCAAATGATGAGATCTTCGGAGCAAGGCTGTGAAATGGTTGGGAGATGAGAGAGAAAGCTGTAGAGAGAGAAAAATCAGAGTTTTGTCGCAAATAATGAAGACTGAAATCAATCAAATGTAGCTACTACCCTACCACAATAGCATTAAATGCTATCACCTGAGGTTAACTTTGTATTAGGCAAATTGCACATAAAACATTGTAGGGTGATAACCAAATATGCCTACAGGAAGGCAAATTACAAAACATGGTGTAGGGTAGTAGCTACCCTAGGATGAACAAATGGTTGCTATGTGGTGTGCTTTCGTAGCCCTGTGCTTTGTAAGCCTTGCAAGGCATGCTTGTGTTGAGTAGAGAGATGGCAAGGCAAGGGGCCTCAGCTCCTCGGTAGGTATAGGATGTCCCTTCCATAAGATAGCTCGAAGATTGTGCTCGAACATTGCTTATTGACACTCCCACTCCTTACAGGCTTGTCGAAAAGCAAGTTGCTCATCCTATTGCCTTCTCTTTGCCTCCATAATGGCAAGTTTCTTAGCTCTCTCCTAGGCTTCCCGCTCCTTCTTTGCTTTATTGGATCTTTGCGCTTCTTCTCACTTCAAGATCTTTACCTTCATTCTGCTTTCAATGTATTGATTGGAGGTCACTATGAGTGAATTGTTGTAATCCACAAATGCCTCTCCTACTGACTTGTCCACACTACCTCGGCACGAGGCACATTTAGGAGTTCCAAGGTTCATGGAAGGGCTTTAGCCAATTTGGCATGCACATTGGACATTGGGGAGGCTCCAACACTACCCACCATTTCAGGTTGACTTGATGTTTGATGCTGAAGATCGGCCTTTGTAACAAGCTCTAAACTAGTGTGGTTGCCATGACATCCAAGACCAACAAATGACAATTGCTTGGTGATACACCATTCAACACCGTGTGCCTAAAATGCTCCATTCATGCTGAGAACAACTACATTGTCATTCATGCCTTACTTTGCATGGACATTGTGGCCCCCTCCTCACATTGGCTGGGGTAGTTTTGCATGGCTCTCTTCCCCTTGAATATGTAGTATCCTAGCAATGAGAGGCCTCTAGCATTCATACAACTAAGAATGGTTAACCATTCTTGGGAGTCTGATGTCATACCATACACCACCCTAGTGCCAACTTGGCTAAAACCTTCATCCCCCCATCCTTAAACCATTGGCAACTAGTTTCATTTGCATTCCAAATGTTGGAAAGTGGATACTTGTGCTAGTTATACAGAATTTCAAGATTGTCATACAATGACTTGACTACTTCAGGCCTTAAATTGATAACACGTTGTTGCTCCAAAGGTTAAACAACCATGAGTCTTAGCTCAAAATGATGCTTCCTAAACCCATCCAACCAACAATGATGAGGAATGCCATGAATGAAGGGGTTCATTCTTGTTTGGAAAATTTCAACCACCTTCAAGATGAGATCCCGAGTGGTGGCTCCATGACCTATATCGGTTCATCATCGTTTTTTGTCACCATTCTACTTGTGGAACCATGAACTTACATAGTAGCATCAACATAAGAGTGTATGAATTTCATCATTTGTTCCTTTTCTAATCAAAGCATCAATAGTTTTCATCATCAACTATCATGTCTATTCATGGCGTGAGCGTACACCCATGCATGTACATTGTAAAACTAATGGCAATTGATTCTCCTTTCATTGCTAAAAATATTTATGTTAGTCTTATTGTTTTTAACAACTATAGTAGACATAACCTTGTAGACCCTTATCGATCCTTGTGAAAGTTGGCTTTATATGATTTTTAGAGAGATTCAACTATTATATAACCCACCAACTCTTAGCAACTTATCAAGGATAGTGTCACAATTAAGAGTCGATGACACTAGAGGCATTTCAAGAAGGAAGGTACATACTACGCAAGGCTAGCTACAACTAATTAGAGAGTTTGACTATATTCACCAACAACTATGCAAACCACCAACACTTTAGATGTCATATATAGAGAAGAGTAATGATTTAAGAGCTAATGGCACTAAAGCCCTTTCAAAAGATGTAGGATACATACTAAGCAAGGCTAATCACAACTAATTAGAATGTTTATATACATCCCCTACACATAATCATGACATAAATATAAGGAATTGAGAGAGAAAAACAAGGAGGTCTTTTTTTGGGGGAAGGGGAAGATGAGGAAGGAGGAAGGAGGAAGGGAGGTGGAGGACATTCTCTCTTTCATTTTGGGGTTTTGTAGCTATGCCTCTCCATTACATACAATGGTACATACATGGAGTAGCATTACTCTCTCATTAATACCCTTTACTTTGGGCTCACCAAATGAAATGTATCATATCATGTATGTTGATAGCTAATTGCTAAAATATATAGACACATTACAACATTACATATAACTTAGGGTACCTTTATTAAAGGTATGCATGATTTGAAATAGGCGGCCTATTTATTAGATTTTTGTACCCGATCATTTAGACTACAAACACAATACCTTATGCTACCTTTATTTATTTAAAACACACTTGTTTGAACTAAGGAGTCAATTTATTAAGTTTATGCATTCGATCTTTCACACTAAGGAATGTGTAAGTGATTGTCTATCACGTTGAACATGAAATTATAAGTGCAAAGTTGGAATCTTTGATTGTGACTGATTTTGTGTGTTAGCTAGTTTTTATTTGGCACATATCATTAGTTTGAACATGTATATGTTCTTTATTCATCAACAATGGCCACCCACACATGCCATTGAAATGTCTAGTTTTTATGTCGGAAGCAATACAATAAGCAAAAGAAATCTAGTGATAACACTTCAAAGGATGCATAGGGATGCGCGACCCATGGGAGTTGTGTGCTTGTGAAGGTGTTGTTTTGGAATTGTAGATGGTTTCCATGGCATAAAGGTGAAAGCATGAATGCTGTGGTTGGTGATGTTGACATTGTGTTCCTCACCAAGACATGGGAGTAGGAGACATGTAGAATTTCGAATATCCTAGGGTACATAATTCATAGCACATATTAGCCACATGTAGGAAAAAGAGGGCAAGGAGGAGTTGCATGCATATACAAATGTCATTTGGAAGTAATGATTGATGTATATAAAGTAGACCGACATAAGCGGTACATATGGATTATGCTCAAGCACACTACACCGATGTACATTGTGGGATGTTACATTCCACATAAGGAGTCCCCCTTCTATGCATGACACGAAGTGGATTCGCAAGAACCTCTTGACAATTTGAGTATAGATGCATGCACATATATGCAATAAGGACATGTGATGGTCTTAGGTGACTTAAATGCGTGTATTGGATGTATGCAATTTCAGCCCATAGGATGTGATGAGCTAGACAAGGAAGAGGTTGTGGATGCAGATGCACATTGGTGTAGACAGTTTGAGGATACCGACATTAATGCTCATGGATGTTTTTTGATGGATATGGTTAATGGCTTGCACATGTCGATATTGAATCGTATGAATTGTTTCCCTGATACTGAAGGATATATGTGCTACTCAGCTAGTGGAGGTTCCAATGTGGTAGACTATGCAATGGTACACATGAATGATTTATGCATGATAAGAGAGTTCTGGTTAGGTGAAAAACATCCAGAATCGGATCATATAGCTTTGGGATTGACACTTGATATTTGCCACCATGTAGGACATGACGGGGCACAATAGGTACTGGTGCATTCCATATTGATGTAGACAAGAAACAAGCATATGCTGGTCACCTGGATAGTCTTATGAGAAATCTTACTAGGAACACATGGGTTGATCTGAGAGATGCAATGTTAAATACGGCTATAGAGGTTTTTGGGAAACCAAAGAGCAGTCACAAAAATGTCAAAGGATTGCAATGCAATATATGGTTTGATGATGAATGTAAGGCTGCATGTAGAAAGTTGAAAATCCTCCCTATGGGGTAAGAACGAAGTAAGGCAGAAAAATGATATAATGCTCTCACGCGTAAAAAGCGATGGCGATATGCAATGGCCAAAGAAAGTGAAGATTCTAGGGAGTTTCAAAAATGTCCAAGGCAAGCATGGAGAAAATTGCAAACCAAACAGTCAAATGTTATGGGGGATTTTACAAATGATGACATGCTATCGTATGTTACAGAACTTTACATGCATAAAGGGGTACATCCCATCAAATGTGATGTACATACACAACCATTTAGTGCTCTGTTCACATTAGAAACATTGGAGGCAGCCCTCAACAAGATGGCTAATGGAAAAGCATGTGATACTTTGCAGTTGAATGTGGAGATGTTGAAATGGACAACAAAGGAGACAAGACTATTTATATTGCATGTGATACATCATGCTTTTGCATATGGTTTTCCCCAAGAATAGTAGGAGAATTGGATACAACCGTTGTATAAGGGAGGAGATTGCAATTTGCTCACAAACTACCACACGATTATGGTCAATTCAGCCATGGCAAAGCTATTCAATGGGCAGAAAGTAATAACAAACGAGCTTATGGACAAGCAGGTTTTTGCCCTGGTCATAACACCATAGACCATTTGGTTACTTTACGTGTGCTAATGGATAAGAGTCCGCTTGAGGGAGCAACCTTGTATCGCTGTTTTGTGGATTTTAAGAAGGCTTTTGACATTGTACCAAGAGTTGGCTTATGGCAACAAATGCAAGAATTAGGGGTCCCAAATGATCTATACATGGGAATTTACAGGATATATCAACAAGTGGTATGTTTCCTTAGAGGTCGCAACGGGCTGTCACAAGTATTTGAGAGTAATATGGGAGTCAAACAAGGTTGCCCGCTCTCCCCTACATTATTTGGTTTATGCATTGATAAGCTAGAGGAAATACCTCTCACGGCTATGAATGAAGAGGAAGCTAAAAGCCCGCATATTGGTATGTTTGCCATCTTGCTCTTGCTTTATGCAGATGATGTGGTCTTCTTTACATATACTGGGGAACATATGCAACAGTTCACGAGGATTCTTGAACGGTTTTGCCAAGATAGTGGTTTGATGATGAATGTATCAAAAACAAAGCTAATGGCTGTGTGCACCAAGCAATCAAAGACCCCACCAAAAGTACATTATGCGGGACAGTCTATAGAGGTAGTATCTACTTTCAAATACTTGGGGATTGAGATACCTATAGACCACACATGGCATACATGCGTGGAGATGCGATTAGCGGCAGGGAAAAGCAAGTATTATCATTTTGAAAACAATTGCAACCGTACAGATACTAAATGCTGGAATATACGCTGTATGATTTTTTATGCATATATTCTACAGATGGTATTATATGGAGTGGAAGTGTGGGGGCGGAGGGAGCATCTCCTCATTTACATGCAATGACATAGAGAAGCTGCAAAAAGCTTTTATTCGTAGACATTTGGGCATCAAAAGCACCATGCCATATGTATTATGCTTTTGGAAACTGGCCGTTGGCCAATTGATGTACATGCTATCTTGATATAAAGTGACTCTATGTGCATGGGCAGCAAAAGTGTAGATGTCTTGGAAGGATGAAACAAAAAAACAAGCAAAATGGGAGGCAAGACCCATACAACATGAGGTGGGGGCTAGTCTAAAATCTCAAGACCCCCCCTCACATTGTGCAAATTCTACATCCATACAACATACGGAGGGGGTGTTTGGTGAGCTCGGAGGGCCCCTATTCACATTGTGCTAGCTTTGTAGGTAGAAGACTCAATGGTAAACATCGTGAGAATGCCTAGGCTATGAAGACTATGGAGATCCAAGAGGCATGTAATGTGTGAAAATAATTTTATCTTAGATTTTGAGTATGTATGGCAATCACATGTGCTTATATCTCTTATTAGTGCCATGTCATTAGCCATGACCACCCATATAGGTGAAATTTTATTACAAACATGGTAGTGCAAACTTGAAGGCTACAAAGGTGTATCCATCATCAAATTCACACACACACACACACACACACACACACATACACACACACACACACACACACACAAGCACACACACACATTATGCATTGTCTTCATTATGATCCAAGCTCTTCCTCTCCTAAGGTGTGTTCTCCCTATTGAGAATAGCAAATGATGTATGCCCTGAAGAGGCTAGAAGATAGACAAATAATGTATGCTCTAAGAAGAGATGTTCTGAATCCCATAAGCACGGTGAGGAGAGTGGCGAAGCTGAAAAGCTATAAAGGCATGTACTTGGTTCACTTTTCAATGCAATGCTATTGTACTTTGTACTTAGAGTCTGTAACACTATCCACTCAAGATTGTGTTTATGAGTCCAAGCTAATCTACCTTGGAACCTAATTCACTTGAGTGAAAGTCTGTGTCTAGTCATCAGTCTTCATGTCTCTTGCTTATGACTTCAAGCCTCCATAGCTAAACTATGTTCAAGATCCATGTTTCTCAACATGGTATCAGAGCCATGGTGAGCTCAGTTTAGCTATTCTCCCTGCTCCTCCAACTTCTCATAGCTCAGCTCCAACTCGTCCTACTTCATTCTCATACATCTCTTCTTGGCCACCATAGCTAGACTGCACCTACCTTCAGTTGAGCACTTAGATCTCATCATACATGCGATTTTAGCTTGAGGCATCTTCTAGGAAACTCTTCCTCTACTCCCAGTGCAGCTTCCTATCACATCCAAGTGTGACATTGTTCACCTTGGAGCTTGGCATTACAAGAATTCGACCTCACTGTCCTGCCTGTGCCCATCATACTGCTGTCATCACCCACACAGTCTGCCATTTTGCATGCGAGCATAGGGCTATTCAAGCTCACTATATGGGCCATCTTCTCATCAAATATCTCACCGAATGGTCCACATATCGAGCTACTGCAAGTGAATAATTAGTTGCCTGTCAAACCCTAGAAGCAAGAAGCCATAGCCACAAGCACCAAAGCTCTATTTTTTTTCTTCATTTTCTCACTCTAGTGTCTGTCACCTTGATCTAAGTTTGAACTCAGTCTGTAGCAAATACTTCAGCAAGAGGAAGGTTTGAGAAGCCCAAGCATCAACATTCAAGACATAGTATCTATTGATACTCAAATAGTGCTTCTTGGCACTTGAATCTTCAACTTACTCAAGAGTAACTCACCTTCTGATTCCTGCTTCAAAGATCATTCTCAGTTTGTGTAATGATTTAAAAGTCAATTTGATCAAATCCCTTGTAAATCTCAATCTTCTTGTAAAAGGATAGACAATACCCGCCAAGAATTCTTGCGGTAAGACCTTCTACTAAGATGACTTAATTAGAGCAGATAGAAAAGTTTAATGGTGAAGGTTTTCACACATGGAAGGAGAAAACCATGTACCATCTCATGAGGAAAGGCCTCTGGGATCTCTTTGAAGAAGATGATGCACATGACAATAAAGAAGATGCTAAAGAGGAAGATGATGCAGAAGACCAATCTAAAACAAAGTCATGGGAGAATATGAAAAACAAAGCTCTAGGTATTATTGCATGGGGTATATTAGATGATGTATTACACTACATCTCTGGCATCACGGATGCAAAGAAGGCATGGGAAGAACTTGACAAGATCTTTGGTACACAAGCAGAGAACTAGAAGGTAAAATTACTTATGCACTTTTACAAGTTGGATGCAAAAGATAGTTCATCTATGATTGTACATATCAATAAGTTCAAGAGCCTTAAAACTCAGCTAGCAACTCTTAAAAAGAACATTGATGAGGATGAGGCAAATGTAGTGCTACTTGCCAATGTTAATCATGAACCATATGAGAACCTTGTTTCAACACTAAGTAATGTTACCAGTCTCTCACTTAAAGATATTGAGTACTCTCTTATTGATGAAGAGAACAAACAGAAGAACAAGCATGCAAATGATGGTATTCCATCATGTTGAGAGTGGAAAAAGACTGAATTTTTGACTGATTTTTGTTGTTTTTTAGGATTGAATGATCGATTTTTGATGGATTTAGAGTGATGTATGATTGATAATAAAAGTGTTTGAGAATGTTTTGGATAATATCGATTATATTTGGAAGATCATGATGATTCTCAGTAGAGATATGAAGCTATATGATGTTCTGATAGGTTTTATTGAGGTTCTGATTGGTTCTGTATACCTTCTGTATAGCTTCTATTTTGTTTTAATTGTCTTCTGTATGAAGCATGGATTGATGATTGATGAAGATTGAAATCTTTTGGAAGCTTACTGAATAGTTTTTGATAGTTTGGAATGTTTTTAGTATGAGTGATGAGGTTTTGATGACCTTCTGTAGCCCTCTGTAAACCTTTTGTAGAGCCTCTGTCTCTGCTCTGTCTTTGCTCTGTAACTGTTCTGTATCTGCTCTGACCCTGTACTATACTATTTTGTAGATCTTCTGTTAAATGTTCTATAGAAAGTATGTGTGAATTTGGAAAAGTTTTCTAACTTTTGGAAAGGATAAATCTAATGTCAAAAGAGCTAAAACAAATGGAAGAAGCAGCTGTTGAAGACTGGAGTGACAGTGACAGTAGTGAGCTGTGAAGAGACACTGTAGTGGCTCTAGTGCCTCTTCATATTAGACATACATCTTGGGAGATGTATCCATGACCTAAGAAGGATTATTAAGAGTTATTGTGAGAGTATTGTAGTGAGGAGATGATGTACTATTGAGAGAGAGAGAGAGAGAGAGAGAGAGAGAGAGAGAGAGAGAGAGAGAGAGAGAGAGAGAGAGAGAGAGAAAGAGCCAATTCTATCAAAATAGTGTAACTGTATATGAGAGATTGAAAGAGAGAACTATGAAGACATTGAAGATGAATACTATGTGATTGATTTCCATTCAAAAATGGTGTATTCTTTTATGTTCTTTGTTATGTTGATGGATTCTATGTGATTTTATCAAATCCGAGGGAGATATCTACTATGATGCTGTGTGAAGATTTGCTGTTTTCTTTGTTTTGGTCATCAAAAGAATGAGATAAAAGCTTTTTGATGTTACAACATAGATTTTCTTGCAGTAGAATCCCCTTTTCCTTGGTGTTCCTCTTGGGGCTCCATGTTTTTGGTGCGTAGCCGGGGGAATTTTCCATCAACAAGCATCAGAAGAGGCTGAAAATGAAGGAGATGGCATTACCAAGAAGAGGAGAATTCAATGGATCCTTGCAAAGTTCCTTCTTCCACTAAAGAGTTGGAGATTCTTATTATCAAAGCCACTTTCTACAAGAAGTTCATCCCACAATGGCGGAAACATATTACCATCATGATGCATGCTCTATGTGGTGGACTATTTTCTCTTCCTGTTAAGCAGCAGAAACTTGCATCTTGGTGAAAATTTGTTTGGAAACAAACTGAAGAGCAGAAACAATGAGAATGACCATCCATGGAAGATTTGGCATTCATTAAGAAGTTTCCAGACATCATCAAGTGGGAGATTGTGAAGAAGCTTCAGGAGTCGTGGTCTGTGGAGGTTCATGAAAACAAGAAGGAAAAGAGTTGGAATTTGTTCGTAGATGCTCAACAGTAAGATACGTGGGATGCTTGGTGCACCGACAATCTTTTGTGTCCAATTAGCAACCCACTGGAAGTTGGTAGACAGAGCGTTTTTCACAACATACACTGTTGAAACCCTTAGAAGCTGGCATTATTATAATGACACAACAACGATCCTAAGAAGAATGAGTTTTAATACTTTCAGATTGGAATATCTTCCCCTATGTAGTGGTTCGAAAGCCGAATTCAAAGATGTTGAAAAGAAGGAAGTAGAAGAGATGTTGGCCAGAGAATCCATCAGAGACTGAAGCCCTCTTTGACACTGTCCTGTTGAGTACAGACCCTCTGCTTGGAGCCAACCCCTTGATGAATGTCGCAATTAAGAGGCAAGCGTTAGAACGAGTCCAGAGGGACGTAAGAAGAGAGAAGACAAAAATCAAGGCTGAGAACGAGCTCGCACAACAGAAGCCTCCTTTGACACCCTAAAAGCACTCTTTACAGAAGTCCCCATGGCGACTCAAGGTCCCCTTCCTAGTCAAATTCGTCCCGAAAATATTGATGACAGGCCAGCAAATGTAGTCCCATTGCCAATTTTTAAGGGAGAATACAATGAAGACCCTGATCTTCATGTAGCAGAATTTATGGTAGTATGTGTGGCTAACAATGCCAGGGCCCCTGAGCATTGGTTAGCAATATTTCCCGCCACTTTCAAGGGCACGGCATTTCAATGGTATGAGAGACAAGCAGCAGAAACTTTTGGCACATGGGACCAGTCAATCTGCAAGCTGCCGTGGAAGGTGCAAGATTGTATGACAAAGTTGAAGCAAGGCTGTCAATGACTCCAGGAAGAGGAGTCTTACCTCCTCCCATGCCAGGAATGGTATACCCACCAAATGCAATCCTAGGGACAGTTCCCTGCCCCTATCCCCAGATGCAAACAATGCCACAGTATAATGTACTTAATCCACTGTGGTCACCACAGACTACAGTGCCTCAAATGATGGTTCAACCACAACAACAGTGGTCTCAAACAGTTCCTCCAATGGCGACTCAACAACACTGGAATCCTACCAACTGAAATCAACAACCCCAAGTCTCAGCAGGAGCTCTGAATCAGAGCCAGAACAGATGACCTTTTGGATAGACCCAACCAGTATATGCAGTAATTATAGAAGCTTTCCAAAACCCTACTACAAGTACTTTAGGAGGTGAAAATCTGAAGGACTACTTATCCAACTCAGTTGCAAGTATCAAGAAAGAGCTTCTGGATGTGATTACAGAGCAGCTACAGACGCTGAAGGTGAATATCGCCAATATATCCACTCCTGTGGGAGCTGAAAGAGATGTGATGTGCTCTAATACATGGTGCAGAAAGTGTCATCAAGCGGGACATTTAGCCACTGAATGTACCCAAAAACCAACCATTCCTGGGGCCTTCTGTTCTTACTATTTGCGGAAGAACCATACAAAGGATATTTGCTCTCTGAAAGAGATGCAAGAATGAAGACAGAAGGATGAAAATGCAAGATTCAACTTGCTAGAATCCAAAATGACAAGACAAGATATTGGACCAAGGCCTAGGAAATTTGGTCCTAATTTCGGTCCAAGGAGGTTTTCCTCTCAAAGTTACAGAGGATGACAGTCTCAAAGATCAGAGGTGGAATGTTATAGGTGTGGAGAAAAGGGACATATCTCCCCGAATTGTCCAAACCCTAGACGATCTGTGGATTACAAGTCCTTATGTAGTCGATGCAAAGGTGAAGGCCACACTGCAAAGGACTGTCAAAGCCCAGCCCTTGTAAAGGCCAATGGCATTGATAGCTAATAGAAGGTACAAGAGCCTACCTCCAATTTAGTAGAGTTGGAAGTTGCTACTGTCATACGCACCAAGAAAAAGGAACCGGTTGTTCAGAACGAAAATAATTCTCTTGCCAAGACTGTGAAGTTGAACTTGCCAACAGAGGGACAGAGCAGTACAGGACAGAACAGTGTAGTACAGAGCACTGTAGTACTACAGAGAGTCATAAAGACAGTCCCAGAGACAAGACCAGAGGTCCAAGAGATAGATGAGACAGAAGCACCTCCAGAAATAGAAGAAGTGTCAATGTTGCAATTATTAGAAGAAAAAGGAAAGATGAAAATGGGTGTAGCCCCATTCTCTAGTCGGCTAGAGAAGCCTGTGGATCCTATCAAAGATTATGGCTTGGTAAAAGACCTAGACACTTTTAAACCTAACTTAACGTTGCGGCAGTTGTGCTGATGCTGTCTCCCAGCTGCCAAAAGAAATTCAAAAGCATCTTGACAAGAAGACGTGGATTAGGGATCTCTCCTTCAACAGCAACCAAGACCAATAAAGCCCTGGAGCCTGTAAAGGAAGTCGATGTGGCTAATGCCTTCCTAGATCCTGGAACCCCAGAGATTACTGTGTGGATAGAATGATGCTTTATTTCAAATGCATTGATTGATGGAGACTCATCAGTAAACATAATGATGGATGTGACAATAAAGGACTTAGGGTTACAAAGAATTCAACCTACACAGTGGCTTATCAGATTGGCAGACCAAAGTAGGATTAAACCGTTGGGCATCCTCCCATATGTAAAAACAACCCTTGCAGGAAGAGATTATTGGCTGATATATTTGGTGGTTAAACCAAATTCTTATGGAACCTCATATCCTTTGCTGTTGGGAAGACCTTGGCTTTTTGAAGCAAGAGCCAAGACAGACTGGTTCAAAGGGACCTTGACCCTATCTAGAGGACCCAACAAAGTGGTGTTAAAGCTGTATGGATCGCAAAAAGGCAATGGATCCACATTTATTAAAGTCATAACTGACTCCTCCAATGAGCTAACAAATGGTACATCAGGAGACAAAGAGGCTGTTAAGCAGATCTTTCCTAAGAAAATAGAGGCACAATCCCTAACAGTGGGCACTGTAAGCCAACTGCCAAGGGAAGCAAAATCCTTGTCCATGGGAGAATACCTCCTGCCTCAACTAGAATTAACTTCTGAAATCACCTCTGATAGTGAAATAGAAGCATGGATGTATTGTTCTCCTTGTTACATAACAATCGTAGAGACAGAACATATACAGAGTAGTTACGGATACAGTGGCAGAGCAGATGCAGAACACAGACAGAGCGGATATAGAGACAGTAATAGACACATGGCCAGAGAAAGAGGCAGAAGCAGAGTTAGAGTCAAAAGCAGATGCAGAGGCAGAATATCTGTTCTTCTCCTATAGAGCCTCTACAAAAGCAGTGACAGAGCTTGCAGAGGAAGAGGATGAAAATGATGAGGAAGAAAATGAAGCAGGTTATGAAAGTGTAGATGAAGAATTTTCTCTGATAGTGGATAATCTTGTTGATGTTCCTACAGAAACCTCAGAGGTCGAAGATCTCAGGGTGCTGGATGGAATGACCATGGTTCCATTTGGGTTGGCCAATGGACCACAAAGTATGCAGAATCTGTATAAGCAATGGATTAAAGGCATAAAAATTAAGCTCATCAGTGGCTCCTATTGCCTTAACTGTTCAGTCCAGAGAAAGAAGATGATGATGCACCTTGTCAACAGAAGCCAAAGTCCTCAGAGCCATGGCCTCTACAAGGTCCGTGCTATGTGACATTCCTGGACGCATCCTCAGAAGATGAATACCTAAGTCCAGAAGAAATTACCACTCACATAGAAGAAAACAAAGCTTTGATACCCTTCCAGCAATCTCAACAGACAAACGAGTCCTTTGTTCAGAAGGAGGACACTGGTTCTAGTGGAACATCAGATGAGGGCACTACTCCCTTGAAAGAGTCAGACCTCTATCCAGAAGCAATCCGTGGGACATTTATCTGCGAAGTGGAAGGTGAAAGATAAGTGACGTTATTGGATACTGATGGTACTGAACGTCACCTGAAAGTGGGCCTCAATCTTCTAGAAGAAGAACTAGTAGTCCTGTGAGACCTACTCAAAGAGAACTTAGATGTGTTTGCTTGGTCATATAAAGATCTAAAGGGGATTGATCCCACAGTACGCCATCATCACATTGACCTAGAGCCTGATGCCAAACCTGTAAGGCAAAGACAAAGGCGTATGAATCCTAATTATTCTGCTCTGGTGAAGGCTGAATTATTGAAACTCTTGAAGCAGAGTTCATTTATCCTGTGGCTAACAATGAATGGGTTTTGCCCATTGTGGTAGTACCTAAGAAGAATGGGAAACTTCAAATATGTGTCGACTTTCAAAAGCTCAATTTGAAGATGAAGGCTAAAACAAATGGAAGAAGCAGCTGTTGAAGACTGAAGAGAAGACTGGAGTGACAATGACAGTAGTGAGCTATGAAGAGACACTGTAGTGGCTTTGGTGCCTCTTCATATCAGACATACCTCTTGGGAGGTATATCCACGACCTAAGAAGGATTATTGAGAGTTATTATGAGAGTATTGTAGTGAGGAGATGATGTACTATTGAGAGAGAGAGAGAGAGAGAGAGAGAGAGAGAGAGAGAGAGAGAGAGAGAGAGAGAGAGAGAGAGAGAGAGAGAGAGAGAGAGAGAGAGAGAGAGAGAGAGAGAGAGAGCCAATTCTATCAAAATAGTGTAACTGTATATGAGAGATTGAAAGAGAGAACTATGAAGACATTGAAGATGAATACTATGTGATTGATTTCCATTCAAAGATGGTGTATTCTTTTATATTCTTTGTTATATTGATGGATTCTATGAAGATATTGAAGATTATGATTGATTTTATCAAATCCGTGGGAGATATCTACTATGATGTTGCGTGAAGATTTGTTGTTTTCTTTGTTTTGGTCATCAAAAGAATAAGATAAAAGCTTGTTGATGTTATAAGATAGATTTTCTTGCAGTAGAATCCCCTTTTCCTTGGTGTTCCTCTTGGGGCTCCACATCCTCTAGGGATCTCTTATACATCAAAGGAGCGACTGGACCCAAAGGAAGAGGTCGAGGATTCAACACCAACAATAAAAATCGGATGACATGTCATTATTGTGGTAAGATTGGTCATATAGCTAGTGAATGTTTCCCCAAGAAAACAGCATAGCAGATACAGAATGATCACCACCAAAACCAATTCATGAATGAAGAAGAAGAAGAAGGTACATTCGCTACCATCAACAACTCTAACAGATTGTTCTAAAAGAAAAATTTCATTGTATCTTTCATATGTTTTTCCCATAGTGGATGTAAAAACCCTACCAAGATGTAAAGTTTCAAGCCTTAACTTGACTAGGCTGCCAAAGAGCTAGTCTCCTGGTCCATGTTTACATGCAAAGGGGGGGGGGAGAGGGGGGCGGGCGCAAAAGCTAGCAAGGGTAGAGACTCATCATTTAAGGGGGGGTGTTGAGAATAGCAAATGATGTATGCCTTGAAGAGGTTAGAAGATAGACAAATAATGTATGCTCTATGAAGAGATGTTCATAATCCCATAAGCACAATGAGGAGAGTGGAGAAGCTGAAAAGCTGTAAAGGGATGTACTTGGTTCACTTTTCGATGCAATGCTATTGTACTTTGTACTTAGAGTCTGTAACTCTATCCACTCAAGATTGTGTTTATGAGTCCAAGATAATCTATCTTGGAACCTAATTCACTTGAGTGAAAGTATGTGTCTAGCCATCAGTCTTCATGTCTCTTACTTATGAGTTCAAGCCTCCATAGCTAAATTGTATTCAAGATCCATGGTTCTCAACAATCCCCTCCAACTTGGGCACCTCGACCAACACAATGCAAGGGTGGAAATCTGACCATCTCCACACCCCCCCTCCCAACATTATGTTG
Source organism: Lygodium microphyllum (assembly GCF_053477565.2). Classification (NCBI taxonomy): domain Eukaryota; kingdom Viridiplantae; phylum Streptophyta; class Polypodiopsida; order Schizaeales; family Lygodiaceae; genus Lygodium; species Lygodium microphyllum. The sequence goes on along the minus strand of NC_141142.1, from coordinate 41,218,484 downwards.
GCCTAAGGGATACCCTCCCCTCATGTTATGTGGGTCCAAGTGAGGGGGGAACATTGAGATTTTTGGGCACCCTCCCTCACATTGTGTAGGCTTTGGGACCCACACAACCTCCTGTCATGTTGTGTGGGTCCAGGACTGACAACTTGAGGGGGCAACCTTGAGATTTTTGGGCACCCCCTCCCCATATTGTGCAAGACCGAGGCCCAAACAAAAAATTTGAACATTTGAGAAAATCCAATAAAAACTTGAAAATTACATTGAAAATCCTTAAAATTTAAAAAACTACTTAAAAATAGCATGAAAATATTTTTAAAAATCTAAAATAATCCTATGACAAAATTCAAACCTTTTGCTATAGGTTACCCCAACAATTGGTTCATTTTACTTTAAAAAGCCATAATAATACAAAAATAAATTTTAAATAAATGCATATCATGTTTTGTTTTTTTCCTCATGTTGTAAATTTTCAAACTAGTTGATTGCATTTTGGTTTTCTTCATGTGTGTGGTTGTTGATTTTCCATGTGCTCATTTAGATTAGGTTGCATTCGTATATCCTTTAGGTATTAATTTTTGTATTTTTTTAAAATCTGCACCATAACCCACGTTTAATTGTTAAAATGAAGCCAGCTACTTGCATTGCATGCACATTCACGTGTTCAATACACATTTAAAAATAAAATAAAAGAAATTAATTGATCTCATTGCACGTGCTCCATGTGCCAAACACATACCTTAATTTGTAATAAAATAAACTAGCAGTCACTCTCACATGTGTTGGCAAAAAAGTGCTCCACAAACCATAAGTAGTAACAATGAATTTTGCATTTAGAGACCCTAAGAGTCGAGATCACAATCATGGATTATGCTTAATGCATTGATCAATTTAACAAAAGGTTGTACTGGATAATTAAAGAACCGTTGTTTTCTTTTCTGTTTTCTTTTCTAAGGTAGATCACTTAATAAAACAATGTCATCCATTTATCATAATTTCTTCAAATCCCCATGATATTAAATCTCAATCCATCCACACTACACATTTATCACCTAATTAACGAACATGTTGCAAGGATTTGTGGGTGACACAATTTGATAGTGAGCCTTTGTAGTTGTGTTCAATTCAGTCATATCCATGGTACAGAGTTGATGTGTTGTGGTTTGTTGGTTTCATGGTATTTTGTAAGTCACATTCAAGATATGCTTGCATTTTCTTTTGCTTTTAGTACCTGATATGCAAATCAGGGTGCCTATGTGTTGCATATCACGAAGCTGTCGATCACACATATGCGTAGGTCATGTCAAAATTTTTATATAGGACTATGGTTAGCTTGGTGTGGTCAGTTGTGTCATGTCCACATAGTTTCTTTGGTCAAAATATTATTAATGTTTTGTTTACTATTTTCAAGCATCTTTCTATGTGTCCATGGTATGTGTGTTTTGTGCAAATCTGAATGGCACCCTAGCCTGTCTAGTATGTTCCCTTGGTTTCTAGGAACTACTCTACCTTGTTGTAGTCAGTATACCTTATTTAGAAGGCTTGCTTATCCAACTTTGTGGCTCGTGCCTTACCAATTGTTTTGACTAGTCATACCCTCTACGATGCTTTTCTCTCATCATATAGCAAGGATGTAGGTCATGTTGGGGATATCACCCTCACATTGACCCTCAGAGGTCTAGGGAAGGCCTTGTCTCTTCCCTATTGAGGAGAACCCTTTCCAACATCCTGACAGCTATTAGCTAATAAAAAAATCATGAAGCTATTGTAGAAATAAACCAATGGTACCCTGGATGCTAAACAAGTTATTACTACTTATGGTGTCTCGGTGTCCATGATTTTAGATCCCTTTTGGAAGCAACAATGCCAATTTTTGCAAGACAGATTCATGCCAACTAAGACTCCTACAAATTACCTATCTAAGGAGTTGTTCTTTGCCTCCTTGATAGTGTTGAAGGACATTAAAATCGATTGGAGTTCTTACCTCCTTACAAAGATGGACCAACACTTCCTAAAGGTCACCCAAGGTAATGTAACCAATGTGACATATGGTTTCTATCTATAAGTATTCATTACCTATTCTACCCCTTTATAGAATCCTCCTCCTCAAATTATAGATCCAGCTGTGGATCCTGCTAATCTTGTAGAGGATCCTATGCCAATCGAAGAGGATGACACTGCTCCTTTACCCCCTATGGTAATCCAAAGCAAAAAGGTTAAAGAGGGTGGCTGAACTAGTTCCTGATCAAGTTTCTCCTGTTACTATTCTTGCCACGTCGGGAAGTTATCTTCCTGCATTCCTCACTTGTCTTAATCTATTTTTGGTACAAAGAGAGGGTCACGTGGAGATTCAAGATTCCTCCCTTCATCACCTTATGGTTGGAGAGGCAATTCCTTTCCTATGCTAGGACATTCAACACTCTATTGAGTTAACAGTTACAACTTGTTTCTAGCATTTGTGCTCGTATTTTTATGAGAATATGCAACAATCCAATAATGAGTTGTATAAAGGTATTGTTAAGCTTAGCTCCACAAAGGAGACTTTATATTATCTTTTCCAATAAATGGAGCATTCCACTCAATTTGCTAGAGTATCAAAAAGCTAAGATATCCTCCTTATAGTCAAAGCTTACAGACCCATTTACAGACTTACTAGGGAGAGGGATAGTCTTTCCATGAAAGTTCAGCAACTACATGCATTGATTTAACACACTTTGTGTGCTTGTTACTATTTATGCTCTCATAAAATCAACATTGTACCTATTTACATGTTTATCCTACTTATCAAAACAAAGATCACAACTTGATCCAAAAGTTGGTTTCCTTATGAATCAAACAACTACAACCAAGTTCTTTGATAGTACTTATTTGTGAAAACAATAAAAGAGTTTATCTTCTTCATATCTAATAGGCCCTAAAATTTATTTGATTCACATTCTTAAGGGTCTAGACATTACATTCACATAGGAGGTACACATTTCAATAAGGGAAAACTAAAGTATAGGAGGTAGACATTACATCAAGCATTAAGAGTTCAATGTATTGAATGTGACAACGAAACTTTCATTACACTCATTTAGGAGGTAGACATTTCTTTTAGTGTTAAAAGTCCAACAATATGAATGGAACGACAAAATGACTTTCAAACTATCATCCATAGAGGTCTACAATGCCCTAGACAAACTTCAACACATAAATGCAAATTCCATGCTAGCAAATTTATTTTTCGAGGTCCATGACCCTACTAAGTCAAAAGTTGATATTTTAAGCAATGCCACAGAATGATATGAGCAATGAGAAGGTTCTCAACAACTTTCATCTCCAAGACAAATGTTGTGGATAGAACAAGAGATGACTTGAAGGGCTCATCACATCTCTAGAGTGTTCTCCCTTCTAGCCTAGATCCTTTTAGTCTCCCTGTGTGTCTGTGTGTTGGAGTCCCTTGCTCTTCACTCCTCCATCTCTTTCTCTCATTGTTTTTGTTCCCTCCACTCTTTAGCACTTGCATCAAAGATGGTGGCAAGTTATTTTCATCATGCCCACCTCTTCATGAGATGACAACTAAATACCTTGCTTTGTGATGTGCAACTACAGAGGAAGAAGCATTGTTGTGCAAGGCATCCTCATTCTACGGTGGGGTTGTAGCTACTATAATAATTGCCCTGTCCTTGTGGGAGTTGTTTCAACATTTTGGCCCATCATTCTTTTACCCATGCCCCTTCCCCTTCCTCCTAGAGTAGTGGGTCACATTGGTGCAATCACATTTCCCCCCTAGTGGTTCCACAAGTGTGAGGAGCACTAAAAGATCAATAGAGTTGCATGGGTGTTAGTAGTGAAGGAGACATTGACAATGATCCCCTAATCATCTAGCTATGAGGAGGGAATGACCTCAAAGTCTTCAAATTTGGAATTGGCCCAATTACGGATTGCAGGAAAGTTGGTGGATGAAAATCCAAGTCTCCCATTGATCTTCTCCCTCAGAGGAGCCCAAGTTCATTATCCATGCTCCTAGGGAGAACAAAAATAATGCAAGTGCCAGCCTTGTATTTGCGAGCACAACAATTTGTAAGTTTATGATGCTGCAATGCTTTTATCTATGAAATATGCACCCAATGCACCTAAAGTGCTCTTATACTTTGAATGTTTTTTTGTAGTAAAAACAAGTATTGAACTACAAACATGCATTGCATTTTGCGGGGACTAACATTAAAACACCGCTGTCTATCCCCAATCACTATGCCTTTGTTGGATACACATAATTAAACACTATCATTGTGACCATTGGTGAAAGAGATTTAAACTACTAATTTTAGTGAAACCATTTTCTTGAGAAAATATAGGAGTAAGACTTAAGACTTGCATAAATGACATGTTCCACTATTCAATAAAGACACATTATCTAGAAGAACAATGCCCCCCTCCCCCAAACACACACACGCACACGTGTTTCAATACTCACTCCTAAACCTTATGTAAAAGCCTTATGGCAAGAAATTGAAGAAGGAAAACTCTTGCTTTGTACATATAGCACACACTGGAATTTCAAGATAAAATCCCACATGTTGCTATGATTCCACGCATACAAACAATGCAATTTTCAAACAATGACGTATCAAAGGTCTTATCTTCATGATAGACTATACATTGTGTAAATTAAAGGCTTGCTCCAATAACATTTGTTTGACAAAAATTAGAATTTTTCTAGAGCATTGAGATTCCATGTTCTATACACTACAAACTACGCCAATCAATTAACAATAATGCATAATAACAAATGTTGGCATTTTGAGTACATTGCGTATCATTTCTTTTTTTGCAAGACAAACCAAAAATTTGCATGATTGCAAGGTGCCCAATACATAAATGAATGAATCTAACAAATTACATAGTACAATCTAAACAAAGACAATTTAGATAATTACAATCTAAAAATTACTAAGTACAATCTAAAGAATTAGATACTACTGCATGATAATTAGAAACACTAAAATTAACATAATTTGACGAACCTTGTTCAATGTTAAGCAATAAAACTACAAATATTTAGATGAATTTGGAGGCTCCATATTAATGCATGGTAAATATAAACACAAGAAATAACAAAATTTGATGAAGCTCATCCAATCAGGACTAGGATTTCAAAATACCATCCAAGAATTGACATTGGGACATTGGCACGCAATAGTCAATGATTGCTTACATGCAATTGTTATTGAGACCTTGGCATGTAGCACTCAATGATTGCTTGCATGCAAGGATATTTGATCAAAATCAAGAAGGCCTCATCATAGCAATATGCAGAAGTCAATGGATGTGTGCCTACCAAGCACTCTGTACAAAATAAGAAAGGCTTGAATATTGATTATCATAGAGACTAGACATAATCAAATTTGATTAAACCAATAGGGAATCATTTGTTCCTAATCATCCAACATCCATTCTAATGAAATCAAGAATAATCAATGATGTTTTATTTTTAAAATGTTACCTGTTTGCATCGAAAAATGAGGCTTGTGGAAAGTTGCATGTAGGCACACACATTCACACTCCCCCCCCCCCCCCCCAAAAAAAAAAAGCAATTTCAACTCTACATGGACTTGTCATGGATGTAGGTAGTGTCTCCAGGGAGTCCACCTATAAGAAATCATCTATATAATGTGTGTTTTAAGGATATTAAGAAATACACTTTCTTTACATGCTATAAGGCCTTAAAACAACCCCTTTTACTTTACTAAACTTATAGACTTTTTTCAAGTTGTAATTAAAAAACTCCATTTGTAAATATAATCCTAAAAATTTTACTAAATATGATACTCTTTCTTTTGAACTCATGTGGTATCTTACATGTTCTATAAGGTGGAATCCCCGAGGTACCCTCTCTCTCTCTCTCTGTGCCTCTCTCTTGTTGTGTATCTATGTTGGATATGGGCAAGTAGGTATGGATAGTAATAGGCATACCTAATGGCAACACAATGGTGAGGGAAAATGGCCTATAGCCATGCAAAGTGGAGAAACATTTCTCTTTTTGTCTCCCCCTCTAGGTGGTTAGCCGTTAGAAGTGACATGAGGAGCAGCTAGCAGCAATCAGGAGCATAGGCAACACTAGTAGTAAGCACTTGTAGGGAGAGTGTAGATCAAGGGTGGAGCCTAGTGGGAGGAGGTAGGCAAGCACTCCAAGTGGGTAGGCACACCCAGAGAGAGAGAGAGAGAGAGAGAGAGAGAGAGAGAGAGAGAGAGAGAGAGAGAGAGAGAGAGAGAGAGAGAGAGAGAGAGAGAGAGAGAGAGAGAGAGAGAGAGAGAGAAGCTAGCAGCAAGCAGGAGCATAGGCAACACTAGTAGTAAGCACTTGTAGGCAGAGTGTAGATCAAGGGTGGAGCCTAGTGGGAGGAGGTAGGCAAGCACTCCAAGTGGGTAGGCACACCCAGAGAGAGAGAGAGAGAGAGAGAGAGAGAGAGAGAGAGAGAGAGAGAGAGAGAGAGAGAGAGAGAGATTTAGCTGTGGTAGCACTCACCTTCCCTTCCAAAAGCACAACCTCACATTCATGCATGTCCCAAGCCTTCTTGGGTAATGCTATTGAGGAGGCCATGCTTGCCATTAGGGATGGGCATGAAGGCAAGGTTATGCTTTTGGATGGGCCAGTGGACACCACCACAACTATATATATATAGCAAGTGGATCTCTCTTTCTCTCTCTCTCTCTCTCTCTCTCTCTCTATGCATATCTCAAAGAGATGGAGAGTAGTGATAGCAGACAACAAGGGCATCTATGGCATCAATAGTAGATTAAAAGCGAGAGGATGGAGTTGGCATGCGAGAGGAGTGCATGGAGCCGATGGTGGCCAATGAGAGGAGGGGCGAGCCAAGCCACAAATGTGATGTCCTAGGCTCCTCCTCCCAAACCTCTTCCTTTTGAAGCTCCAACTCTTGAAGCTCTCCCTTTGCCACCCAAGCTAGCATTCCCATCGACGAGTATCACTAGCCCTAGTCTCCTTTGTCGCACTTATTGCTACCACATACGCACCACTTGTAGCCGCATTACATATCACAAATCGTGTGGTGGAGGGACTTGCTTGAGCTATTGTACCAAACACACGCCATACATACAAGAGAAAGCTTACTCAAGAACACGAGAGAAGAGACGGAGGCCAAAAAAGACTTTATTGGTGGCTCCTTTTTCTTCTTTTATACACAATACAACGTATATAAAATATAGATAAGATACAACATAAAGGAAAGTGGCCTATTAAGTCAAACATTGCATAATTGACTATATTAATCGACTAGCGCTATAACAATGCCAGTTGTAGATAGGTGCAACAAACTAAATATAATAAGTGATAAGTCAGTGGCCATGTGAGGATTGTAATGACTACTGACATGCTAAGTGTAGATATGCGGACCCATCTAACTAGACAATCCATCATAAATGTTTACATATGTTGAGCTTGCCATGTTAATACTCCCCCCCAAGCTCAATAATATCTCTACAACTCCAAGTAATCATTGAAATTTTCGAAGCTTCTCTGCACCAAATGCCTTTGTGAAAAATGTCAATTATCTAATCATATATACTAATGTATACCAAGTCAATCTCTCATGCAAGTACATTCTCTCTCACAAAGTGTAATGCACCTCAATGTGTTTTTTCTAGCATGGAACTTTGGGTTCTTAGCTAACTGTATGTTGCTCATGTTGTCGTAGTGAATGACAACTGAACCATCTCCTTGCACATTCAAATCACCCAATAACTTTTATAACCATACCACCTCACATGCTGCTGTAGCAACACCCTTGTACTCAACCTCTGTTCTCAATAAAGCAACCGTAGATTGAAGGTTACTTTTTGTTATTCTGTGTAGCTGTTTCACTACCAAGGGAAAGCATGAATTTGTTGGTAGATCTTTTGTCAATCATGCTACCAGTCCAATCTACATCTGTTAAACACCTCTATATCCTTACTTGCCTCATAAAAAAGTCCATAATGCAAAGTGGACTTCAAATATCTCAATATGCATCGAACTGTATCCAAATGAGGCTTTCTAGGCATCTACATAAACTGATTGAAAATGCCAGTAGCATGACTCAAGTCTGGCCTTGTGATAGTCTTGTAAATCAGATTTTCTACTATTCTCCTCAACATAGGATGGTCTTCTATCTCATCCCCAACATCAACACTCAACTTCACATTTTACTCCAATGGCACTAAAAGAGGCTTACACATTATCATACCATACTTGGACAATATATCATCATCACATTTTATCACCTCAATACCAAGAAAGTACCTTAGCTCACCCAAATCCTTCATCTTAAACTTTTTTTCAAAAAGTCCTTAAACTTCAACAATCCCACTATCACTAGCACTTGTAATAATCAAGTCGTCCACATAGATGACTATGATAACTAAACCTACATCTCCCTTTCTCACATAAAGTAAGTGATCAACATTGAAAACATAAAAGCCAATGTTGACAAGATACTCTTCAATCTTAACACACCATGCTCTAGATGCTTGCTTCAATCCATAGAGTACCTTCTTTAACCTGCACACATATGTGCAATGCTCTACATCCTCATAACTTACTAGCTGCTCCATATACACCTCTTTTTGCAATTCGCCATATAAGAAGGCATTCTTTACATCCATTCACTGTAAAATCCAATCTTTGGCTAGCGCCAAAGCAATCACACACCTAAAAATTACCATTCTAGCAACTGGACTAAATGTCTCTTCATAATATATGCCATATATTTGAGCATAGCATTTTGCAACTAGCCTAGCCTTATACCTACTAATAGAACCATCTGCATTATGCTTAAATTTGTAGATCCACTTACAACCAATAGCTTTTTTGCCCTTAGGTAATGATACAAGAGCCCAAGTCATCTTATTAGCTTCTAATGCAACCATCTCCTCATACATTGATGGATCCTAGTGAGCATGACTGACAGCATTCTCAAAGTAAGTGGACTCAACATCCTCAACTACCTTTATCATATAAGTATAATGGTGAGCTACATAACCTTCAAAACCAAATCTTTTGACTTATATACCATTGGATTACTTAGTGGAGCCTTTACATTACTCTATACTCTCTCTACACTTGGTGTCTTGACTAAAAGAATACCAAGCTCATAATCCAAACTCTTTGAACCACTGGAATCTCCATCAAACCTCAAATGACTAGCAGATGCATCATAATCATTTGGAACTTTCTTATTTCATTTGTCTTTACTTGTAACATTTGTAGATGCACATGAAGATGTAGGACTACTCCTTAGTCTCCCAAACCAAGGGCTAACTATAGATGTAGTATCAGATGATATTTCTAGTCTACTAAGGCTATGTGATTCTTGCTTTTCTCTCTACACATAAGGATGATGATAATCATCATCATTCAATGCATCACCACTAGATGCATACTGATTGCTCATCTCATAAAAAATAACACCCCTTCTCACTTTGAACTCGCTTGTGATGATAGGGTTATAGCAACGATACTCTTACAGCTCCAAAGAATACCCAACAAAAATACATTTTTTAGCCTTTGGATCAAGCTTCTTTCACAACTCATCTAGCACATGAACATATATAATACAACTAAAAAAATTCAAGTGTGACACATTGGACTTCTTGACTGTTAAGCATTCTTCGAGGGTCATTCCATGAACTACAGGAGCTGTGGGAGTTTTATTCATAATATAGATAGCAATACAAATAGCTTCAAATCAAAAGTATTTTGGCATATTCTTTTCAACCATCAATGCTCGTGCAACTTCTACAATATGTCTATTTTTTCTTTCTACAATCCCATTTTGTTGTGGGTTATACATGCAAAAGTAAACTATCTCTTTATCCCATGAGACCTCAAAAAGTCACTAAATTCATTAGAGAGGTACTCTTCCCCCTCCATGTAACTTCAAGCACTTAACTTTCAAGTTTGTTTTTGTTTCAACAACAATCTTGAAAGTTTTGAAGTGCTCAAATACATAACTCTTTTCCTTCATGAAATACATCCATAGCTTTCGTGAATAATCATTAATAAACATAACAAAGTATTTGCTACCACCAAGGAACGTAATCTATGTAGACCCCCAAATATCTATATGCACAACATCAAGTATATTCCTGCTCACATCTCTATCATGCAAAAAAGGTTGTCTTGCTTGCTTAGCAAATTTACACACTTCACATACTTTATGAAATTCTGTAACTCTAAAAGCAAGCAATCCTATAACTAACCCTTTGGATAGTATTAATTTCAACCTTTGCACGTTTACATGTCCAATATGTTAATGCCATATTTCAATGTCTGCAACCACTCCTTTTTCTTTATCATACATAGCAACATTCATAGCAAGAATTCCAACATCTAAAGTAAATATGCAACAAACTCTAGTTCATTTCGCAACCAATGTACACTTATCATTAAAATATTCCACAAAGCAATCTTTTGCATTAAATAAAATTTGCAACCCTTGCTCTAATATCTAACTGACAAACACTAAAATCTTTGTGATGGATGGAACATGTAATACATCTGTCAAATTCTTTGTTTGACCATCATGCGCAAGAACAAGGGAACCTTTCCAATATGTGAAATTGGGTGGCATGAACCATCACATGTCTACATATTATCTAAATTTTGTAAATCCTATATCTCTCAAAACCATTCAACATGACTGGTTATATGATTAGATACACCTGAATTAATATACCATACATTATCATGTGTCCCCTTTCCTATAACAGCACTCATCATATGTTGCATAACAAACAGACACTCATTTTTGTCTTCATTCTATTGTGAAGACGATGCATAGTTTCCTTGCTGTAATTTAGCATTGCGGACATCATTCTTGTTAGCATAACAATGGGATGCAATATGACTTGTTTTGCCACAATGATGATAAACAATACTAGAATTGCCAAAACCTTTGTTCTATCATCCACCTCTTCCTTTAGAGCTTCCACTGCCTCTAAAATTTCCACGACCTCCTGAAACTTACATTTCACTGAATTGCTAATTCAATCTATTTTGCTAGTTATCACTAGCATGTCCTATACCGTGGTCGCTTGACAAGGATTTACCACATCCCCTGTCTTGAACTTGAGTAAAAGCTTAGACCTATTCACCAATTCTTTCAGATGATTCACCCTGTATGTTTATCTCTTCATCGATGATCATGAGAGAGACCAACTCATTAAAAACTGGAAACGGCTTCTACATATACACAGAAGTGACAAAGGATTTCTAGGCCTTCTCATTATTAAGACCATCCAAAATAGATGAGCTAAGGCATTTGCAATGTTTTTTACTTTCAAAACATACTCATTTATAGATATCTTCCCTTTCTTGAAGGTATTCAACTCTTACTTGAGTTGAACCATCAGTGCCCATATATTAAATGAAAATATATTCTCAAAAACTATATGTCCCAGTATAGTGTTATCAATGATTGTAGATAGCCAATACATCACATTTTTGTCTTTTACTTTTCATTCTTTTCATGCCTTAACTTCTTCTATAGTCGCGCAAGGCCACTCAGCTCTGGCTCATTTTCTTCACCTAAAATAAACTGGAAGAGGCATTTTTCAATAAAGAAGTTTATCACACAGAACTTCCATGATGGGTAGTTGTTCTTATCTAGCTTTGCAATGATGGGGTTTCCAATGTTCTCTACCGTTATCATAAAATTGATACAAAACAACATAGTAAGTCTTCTACAACCTTTAACAAGTGCACAATAATACACCAAGTAGCATTTTTCACTGACTACTTATAATAATACATAAAATTTGCAACGTGTTTAAGATAAAATTGATGTTTGCTTTGTAGTAAACATCTCAAAACTTACAGATTCGAAATCTCTAACTTGTGCTCCTACTTTCTGTTAACACAACTAAAATCACAGTATACCTTGAGACCATTGTCCGCGAGCTTGCGAGTTTAAAACGGGGCCTGAAATGGCCTTAGATAGCCAAAAAGGTAGTGGAAAAGCTCTAAAGGGCTTATTTATAGAATATAGAGTGCTTTGCTTGCATGCTAAATCTTATAGCAATATGAGATTTTTGCTTCACCCTGCTTCCAATGCCTCTAGAGGTACTATTTAAGCGAAAGAGTGAAAGAATATGAGAGCTTCTTACCCATTGTTTACTTGCTCGAATCCTTACTTTTTCTTCACTCAAAGCCTTCAAAACTAGTCTCTCTTAGTAGTGCCACTATAGATGGGGGGGGCAAAATATTATCTTGGTGGTTTCTTCTTCTTTTTAACACACAATACAATGTACACAAAGTATAGATAATATACGACATAAAGGAATGTGGCCTACTAAATCAATTGGTGCATAACTAACTATACTAATTGATTGGTGTTATAACTACATGTAAGTATAAAAAATTAAATATAATAAGTGATAAGTCGATGGCCATGTGAGGATCATAGTGATCACTGACGTTGTCGAAGGATTTTCGAAAGCAAAGTTGCGACCACAGAGGACTTTGAATTATTTCAGGATAGAAGGTCAATAGTGGCGGCCTCCACAAAGGATCATATTTACATTCCAACAACTCTTCAGAAGACTGATGAGACAAACAGCTTATTAGCTTAGCAACTCCCTCTTTTACATCAGAGAAGCTGAACTCTGTTATAACAGCATGTTCTTTTAATTCAGACAGGTAATTATTGTCTATATTCAAATCCACAACCTCACGTAGTTTTTGAGAATTCTGAACCCAATCTTCATGTCTAGAAGAACACTTGTATCTAGTCCTTCAAATGTAATAGACATGCCCTTAACCTTCTCTACAGTCTCATGTGGTAGAACTCTTTTCAAGCAACTGAATGCATAAGTCAGGGTGTAAAATAGTCTGCCAGTTTGAAATCTTCTGTCAGATTCTCTCTCTCTCTCTCTCTCTGTGTTTCTGTCTATTTGTGCTGCCAATACAAACAGTACCAGGAATTCTTTATATGGGTAAAATATGTGGATGTATGGAAGTTGATCAGGCCACTCTTGGTGTCAAGGAACGATGGGTACAGTTTGAATCAATTCTTGAACCTGGGTGTCATTGCGTGGACTGGTTTTTTAGGAGCTATGTTGTTGAAACCTTATCCATACTAACTAATCCACGCAAACAGATTCAAGCCTATGTATTTGATGTTGTGAGGACTACTATGCCAAAGATGAATCTGGATGATGTATTTGAGCAGAAGGATGAAGTGGAAAAATCTTAGCTGATGAGCTTGAGAAAGCAATGTACAACTATGGTTTTGAAATAGTTCGGACATTGATTATTAACATTATTTCGGATGAGATCGTTAAGCGAACAATGAGTGAGATCAATGCAGCTTCGAAAATCCTCCTTTCAGCACTCTCCCTTGTGATGCAACAAACATTCGGAGTACCAGATGCACAAAATTTTGCTACAGCTCCAAGTAAAAGCTTATGGGAATTTTCAGCTTGAACAACTTTTGCAATGTACACCTTCTTAGCAGCAACTTCTTTACTTTGATAGACTCAGCCTCAGCACTCCGCAGCCAATTGACAAATGACTTTCATTATTCATGACCTTGGACTCTCTGTCCACAGCCACAGCCCTCTCATACCACACCAAAAATCTCTTCCTCCTCCCTCCCAATGTAGCTCCTCTTCATACCAGGTCGAGCTCCGCCATTCTCTTTTCCAGCATTGACTGCAATGCTTGCCAAAAGGATTGTTTGCAATCAAGCACAAGTAGGACTCGCCCACTTACAGGCTTAAGCAAAGCCTTCAAATTTGTTGTTATGATTCCCAACTTTGTCATCAGTCGTGCAGCATTTGCAATTACATCTGAAACAGATCTATTTTCCTGTCGTGCTTATGCAGTTGATGCATAAAACATTTCTCAAACAAGTCATTGCGTCCGAACATAAGCAATACAATCGCTTCAAATATTTCCCCTCCCATTCTTCCAGTCCTCTTCTCGTTCCTTTCGTCTTCAATATCACTTCAGAGCGTCGCCCAATCAGAACGCGTGATAACAACTATTCCAACCTTCACTACAACTCGTTTGGCGTTCTGCGCAAAAATCCGTGATTAAGTTCACTCTGTCCAACTGCTGCACAAGGTTTTCCATCCAGTTCTGATTGAGGCTTTTGAAGATCTGCAAAACTGCTATTCATAAGGCGCTGATAACGTAGCTTCTGTCTACCGACTCCAACATCTCTAGAGGACACAAGTATTAGCTCGACTCCTTTATTAATCAGTTCTTTCACCTGCTCACAAAGAGAGCCAATTCGCCCCACAGCAAGCCGCCCGCCCGTCTAGTATTTTACAATTGGCACAGGAGGGAGCCTGGCACTCTTTTGCAAGAGTTTTTCGAATTTTTTGAGGCGCCCTTCATTTAAAATTGCGCTTTTTGCCCCGGCTTGGTTTTGGAGGTCGCCTGCGTGTCTTTACTCTTTTTCCATGTTTTTTTCTGCTTCTTTCTTCCTTTTTCCGCCATCTCGACCTAGGGCCATCTCAATTTGGGGTTAACAAGGTTAATTGCATAACCCTTTTCAAATAGACCCATACCCAAGGCCATCACAAAAGCATTTATCAAGGGCATTTGCAATGAAAGGATTTATGAGGCCTTAGCAAGAAACTCTGAGTTGAATCACTCCTTCATCAAAGATGTCCTTGATAAAGCTATATGTGTGGATGATCTCCACAGAGAGCATAGTAGAGACAAATGATCATAGGTAGCCATAAAGAAGAGTTTCTTAAAATGGTAGATTCTCTAAAAATCTTGAGATCGTATCTCCAAAATATGTAGTGTGTGTACACTATGGTGGAGATCACCTCCCTTCAGAATTCTCTAGACCACCAAGGGTGTGCAACAATTGTAGACATTTTGGTCATGATCCCACTATTGTAGAGCTCCATGAAGGCTCCTTGGTCCAAACTTCGCTAGTCAATTACCCTAGGCAACCCCCCACTTGGTCAACAATTGGTATTGCCAACTCCTCCAAACCCTCAAGTTACCGCACAAAGAGAAAAAATCAATCCTTCATGAATACCTAGCCCTATGGAGACCCTTGGAGACACCACACATCGAGACATTATAGACATAGGAGTTGGTGTGAGCATAGTTAACCATAACATACTCCAGGTTGGGGCAACCCACCCATTGATCCAGTGCACTTCAAACTAAGTATAGGTGATGGATTCATGGTTTACCATTGGGAGTGCTAAGAGATTGGCTAATCATAGAATTGCACAGTGTTGTTCAAGGTTAACTTCATTGTTATGAAAGGAGTAAACTACAACTTACTGCCTTCTCAACCATGGATATGCAATGCATGTCTCATTGAAGACTAGGGCAATGGTCTAGTCTTCCTAGGTAATCGAAAGAAAATAGTTTGCATTGACATGGAGTCCTAGAAGACAACCTCTGTTGACCTCAATACTATTGAAAGGTGATTCTCATGACCCTCCAACCGCCTAACCATTGGCAAGATATATTCCCTCTCCTAAGGATGAACACTATTGGATGCATATTATTGCTACCTTAGAGTTACCATTTATAGAATAATTGGAGTATCAATCAGCTCATGAGCGTATGAGTTAGAAAGGTACACTAGAATCTGCAATTCTTATGCTTGAACCATCCATGGGACCTATTTTAGTGCCTCTCTTTATGATGAACTACGGCTCAGCACCTATCACATTCTAAGGCTATTTGACCCCCACAAACTAACTTGCATTATTATATAAGAGCTCGAGCCAATGGAATCCATGTTTCCACAACTAATCTAATGCTAATTTGACTATCTTTCAATACCTTTCAAAAAGCCCCACATGGAAATGGTGGATCGATTTGCACCAATTCTTGTTTGATTTTCACTACAACCTCTTCATTTCACTCATGTAAGAGCAAGGCATAGACGGTAAAGAGGTGAGTGACTCTAAGGACTATTTTTCAATTCACGACTATGAATATTTTGATTCAAACTTAGTGGATTATGACATTAGTGGCCACACCATTGAGCAAATATGTTTAGACCCAAGACCCTTGCACTCAAAAAGTTTGCTCTCATTGATGATGGGATTGTTAGGATCATGTTTGAATTAGAATGGCTAGATGATGTCAAAAATCTTGATTATGAATAAACAAGGTAGGGGATCAATGATTCATGTCATGTACTAGAGGTATTCTTAACCAAAGATGACCAAAGTCTTTGGCTCTAATTCAGAAGACACTATGACAAACTTTGGCTCTAATTCAGAAGGAGAGCACAAATTTTACCTAGAAATTCTACAACCATCACAATCTATGAAATCCAAAACTAAACTTCTGGTCCATCTAAGAAGAAAAAACTTGAGGCGTAACGCATGTTATGCTAAGTTGGAACCTAGGAGCTAAAAGAAGCCATATGACCTACAACCTGATCGCTTCATGAAATTTAAGAAAAGGCATCAAGTAATCGTATTCCTTGGAGCTAAGTGTGAAGGTGGATCTAGTGAGCCTATTCAGGGACTGGTGAAAGTTACTGGTGAAAGTTAAATAGGTGAATATCACTAAGCTAAGGGAATCCCCTAACTCCATATACATTGTTGAATATCTCAATGAAGAGAATGAAGCACCACCCATAGAATTGTTGAAAGAATATTTGGATGTCTCCATGTGGAACTATGCTAACCTTAAGGGTGTACAACACATGATTCCACTCAAGCCTGATGCCAAGCCTGCAAAAAAGAGATCCTATCCCATGAATCCTTGCTATGCCCATCATGTTAGGGAGAGATTGAGAAACTACAAAAAATAGGATTCATTTATGAAATTGAGCATACTAATTGGGTATCACCAATTGTTATGGTACTCAAG
Organism: Lygodium microphyllum; assembly: GCF_053477565.2. Taxonomy (NCBI): domain Eukaryota; kingdom Viridiplantae; phylum Streptophyta; class Polypodiopsida; order Schizaeales; family Lygodiaceae; genus Lygodium; species Lygodium microphyllum. The sequence continues at coordinate 41,201,641 of NC_141142.1, read as the reverse complement.
AAGATGCACTCACTTGACTCCCTCTCCAAAGCTGGAAAGCTTCACTCACTCTTGTAGGAGGAAGGACAAAAATTGAAAATTTTTATTTTAATGTGATTATCATCAATGAATTTTAGGTTCATCCATAAGGTTTATTGAAAAATTGACTAGTCAAAATTGCTAGGTTATATTCTCTATTAACTTTGTCGATATGGGAGGGATTGACTATAATCTATTCCTTGGACATCCTTGGATGTGGAATGCACGACTCATTGAGGACTGGTCGGAAACATTCAACTCTTCCTAGGGAATAGGAAGGATGAAATATGAGCAAAAATGGAGACTTGAAAAACATATTGAGTTTATCTAACTTCTATTTGGAGCATGTTACATGGATATGCTAAATGCCCTCCTACCCAAAAACCTCTTAGAAATTACATTCTGTCCCTTAAGGACAAGCAAGTCTAGATGCATATACTTGCTATTCTAGAATTGCTATTCATAGAGAAGATCACGAATGCATGAGTCAGAAAGCATAAGACTGTGCACACAATTAGTCCAACCAACCTTCTAATATTTGAGGAGTTACTCAATAACCCTACTTGGCAATGTATCAACCTCCATCAAGTCTTTTTGATTATCACAACCACCTCTTCATGTCCCTAATGGGAGAGTAGGATATGGACATGAAGGATAACTTGAGGAGGAGGAACCTACAAGTGACAAAGATGAAAATGACACTCACATTGAGTCATTCAACTATGATACCAATGCCGAGAATGATAGAGAAAATCTTGGTTGACCCAAGCCCTAATAGATGAAAGGTTTGGACTTAAATTGGAGCCAAAATGGCTGGAGGCCATAGAGGCATTACGCTTTGAAAAGTGGGGATTAGACTTTATGGGACTCGTCAACTCTATTGCCAAGTACTCCCAAGCACCCTACATTATTATGGCCACCTACATGATTAAGTGTGTAGATGCAACGGCCACAAGGAAGAATGATGCCAAAACCACAACAAAATTCTTGTGGGAGTAAGTCATATCATGCTTTAGTTGCCCCATCGAGATCATTGGCAAACCAAGGAACTAATTTCCTAAATGATGTTATCTTGTGAACACATATATGTTGTCCACATTCTTAGTTTGACATTGCAAGTCTCGTCCTTACTACCTATATGCAAATGGCTAGGTAGAAGCAATTAATAAAATCCTTGTTAATGCCCTAACAAAAAATGTCTTAACTCCTAATCAAACTAGGATAATAAGCTCATGGTTGCACTTTGGGCTTATTATACAACCTACAAGATGGTTATGGGCCAAACACCCTTCAAGATTACTTATGAGATCAATGTGGTTATGCAAATGGAGTTCCTTACCATATAGCCTACAGGATGGTTATGGAACAAACACCCTTTAGGATGACTTATGAGATCAATGTGGTTATGCCAAGTCAAGTTCCTTCACTTGAGTCTCTGTATTGTAGTACATGACTACTAGGAAGGTCCAAAAGCTTGGACCGAATGCCTTATGGAACTCAAATGCTTGATACAAACACAATTACTCACAACTCACACTCTACCTATAGAGAAAGCTCAATGAAAGGCTTGGTTCAATAAACACATTAACCAACTATCCTTTGAGAAAGATGACCTAGTGCTCCTATAGTCAATCAAAGGCCACAAACAAAAACTTAAGTTTCGAGGCATCGAACCCTACTATATTTGCATCATCAGTAGGATAGGAAGCTTAGAATTAGAAACCTTGGATGAGCAATGTATTGGATACTTTAATGGCAATCATATTGATTCGGGTTTTTTACAACCCGGATTATTACCACAAAATTTGGCCAAAGCCTCTATCAAGAGCTTACCATATCACTTTGGGTTTACTCTTCAAGCACTAGGTATGCTACATTGCTTCTCGATTATGATAACTCTAGCAAATGGGGGGAACAAGTTCTTAGAAGGCATGTCAATGTAAAGGGTAAAAGGGATGGTTATCTTAGTGAAGATGAAAATGGATTACACCTAGGAGTTGAGTGAATGCATAGATTTTTCAAAGGACTAGCCTCCAACTACACATGGGCTCCGTCTGCATCACTAAGATTTGGAATCTATCACCATCATTAGAGGACACCTCACCATAGTATACAAGTCAATATCCACATCATGGTGTCATTTGGATCTTGCACAAAAGCTTACAAGCATGGACCCCCTTTTGTCACATGCTTATATGTATTTATATACATATGGGGGACTAAAGTCAAAGCAACTTTTAGAAGCCGTTTTTTATAATCTCAATAACTCCCAAGAAAAAGCGAATTTCAAGAAAATTCAAGCGAAGCCCGATCGTTTCGACCTGGTCTACAAAGTTGCAGAAGAAACTTTTTTCAAATTTCTCACGGATTTGAAGTTACGAAGGCGCAGACTGCTGGCTACATGCAATTTTCTTCTCTCTTTCACCACACCAACTTTCCACTCTATCCTTCTTGTAAATATATTATAATAATGTGCTTTGGGCACCCACCTCTTGTAATCTAGGTCCATTTCTCTATGTTGTCTACCACCACCCTTGGCTTCTTGCATAATGACCAAGGTGGGGACTTGTCCCATTCACTATGCTCCATATTTTCAAAGATGCCATACATCATCTAGGATTACGTTAATCAAGAAGATTAGCTTAATCTAATCCCTCATGGAGGCTATATAAAGAGCCCATGGAGAATGAAGAAGGGGGAGGAAGGACAATGACAAGTCCATGAGAGCACTCTAGAATATCCTCATCTCTTTGAGGTAAGCTATGACTGAGTTCTTTTATTATGTAGCATAATGGCAAGCTTCCTCTACCTCTTCTCCTATTATCTCCCTCTCTTCTCATCTTCTCATTCCATGTAGCATAATGGCAAGCTTCTTCTATCTCTTCTCCTCTTGTCTCCCTCCCCTCTCATCTCTCTCTTATATTCCAATATGGTGTCTAGCACATATATTCTCTCTTGTAAATTTGTGTCTTGGTTCTCTTGATTCTCTTTGAGAAAAGGGATGTCCTAGCCCATCCTCCCTTTGGCTAGGTGGTGTCCCTCTTTAGTTCTCTTAGTGAGGATTGGAGGTTGGATGGGTAAGAGGCAACTCGTTCATCATTTCAGCCCTCATTTTTGGTGCCCCCACTGAGGACATTCTCAACCACAATTCTCTACCTCCTTATGTGGAATGATACAACACATAGTGGTGCATCCTCTACAACAAGTTCCCCAAGTGGCTCTTCCTCAACGCCTTCACCAACTATTTTTGAAGCTGGTCAAAGTCCACGACTCCCAGAATTGTCTCCTAAAGAAGCTCAAGAAAGAAAGTATGCCTATCGGATGACGGCACGCATGCGGATAAAAGGTGTTCACTTTAGAAATTCCATTATCTCACAAGGGAAAAAATATGTTGCCATAAATTGCTAGGTTCTCATGATTGTGGTGAGTGTTTTGCAAACAAAGTGAAAGCCCTTCCGAGAGGTCCTCGTCTCCAAATCATCAAATCCCTCTCTCTCTCTGGCCTAATCCACATCAAAGGAGGACAACTATGCATGAACGGTGTGGAGTTTTGTAGAAGTGCAAAGTATGGAGACTACCTTCAACTGTTGTTAGCTCGAAGGTTGGGTGTGGTTGAAAAGGTGGCCATCACACCTTATGAAATATATGTCGCCGAGGATGGACACACCAAGGCAAGAACAATCATTGGTGAGCAAAATCTCCGTATAGCAAAGTTGGTGGGTTCCAAAAAGAAACACTCTGGAAAAATCCTTCATAATTCAAAAAAGTGCATTCCCTCTACTCCCTTAAGTAGTCTCCACTCATCATGAATAATAATAATGGCCCGAATTTCTACACCATTCACTCTGTACAAAACATCCGAGTTAATGTGTGCATCAGTAGGAAGATTTTCTTCCAGCAGCGTCTTGTCATGTACTTTGGGGCTGAAAGATTAAGGGAGATTCTTGTATCACCAGAACCTATAATCTTCCCAATGCTAGACTACAATGCATCCTTCAATGTACATGTATTTATCCTATTATAATAGTTTCTCATAAATCAGAACGAGTTGTATGGACCTATCCGTCCACTTGCTATGCAAACTGTGCATATTGTAGCTAGCACAAAACTTAGATTCCAAGGCATTATTAGAAGCATATTGGGGCCTAGACGTCTTGCTGAAATCAATGCATCTGTGAACCCATTCATCCTTCCCCTTATAAAATACAACTTAAGTCTAGACGTTTTCATCTTCATACTCTACTAAGGCAACATGGCATTTCCAAGTTTTTTTGGGCACAAAGGGGAGAAAGCTCTAGACTTTTTGGATGACTTAGAAATGGCCTTCCTAGTCATAGGCCGGGATGATGAAGCAACCAAAGTACGGGCCTTCTCTTTAGTTCTAAAGGGTGATGCTCGAGTGTGGTATCAAGCTCTCTCGGAGGCTACAAGGGGTAATTGGGAGAATCTCAAGACCGCATTCATGCACAAGTACCAAGATAGAGAGCCACCTGAAGATATTTGGAGACAACTCTTAGATCTTCGCCAAACCGTAGCAGGGGAATACCAAACCTATGAAGGCATGTTTATAAAATTGTGGGATAAATGGACAGCCTCTTTAGCCGAGGGAGAAAGAGTACCTGATTGCCTTAAGAAAGATTGTTTTCTAGCCGGACTCCATCCTCTACTAAGGGAGAAGGTCAAAGGAAAGTTTCCCACATCCTATGAAGAATCAGTCACTTATGCGAGGGAGAAAGATAGAAAATTGAAGTATCAAGCCCAATTGAAGGGGGAAGTTGAGCCCATGCAGGTTTTACCAACCATGCCAAGGCCTAGAGAAATAGCAGAGGCCCCACCTAAACCAGAGATACCACAGCAAGAGCTCCTACAATGCATTACTAATCAACTTGAAATCCTTTCATTAAATTTGGTGCAAGGAGTGCGGCCCCCTCCCCTCATAAATGAAGGCAATCGAGGTCCAAGGAGACAAGAAAGAGAGTATGTTTGCTATAATTGTGGGGAGACTGGCCATGGTATGTACTTTTGCCCTCATCCTAGGCGTTTTCTAGGAAATGGGTTCCAACCAAGAAGGAGGGGGACAATAAATGACACCACCTAGGGAAAGGTTTGTTCCACCGAATCCAAGGCCTCCACCACCAATTCAAGTTCTCTAGCATCCTCGACCATTGCAGAGGTGCCGCCCTTGCCTATCCAACCGCCAGAGAATCATGATGTTAGGATAATTAGTTTAGATGAGAGTGATTTCAAAGGGAAGTCCAAAGTAGTAGAGGTTGAAGCAATGCCGGTGAAGAAAGCTCGGAGAATTGAGAGAATGGAACCTACACCACCAAAGGAGGTTGAAAATATGGAAGAGGAGGCAGAGTCATCAATGGCTGCAAAGACACGCAACAGTAAAAAGAGGAGGGCTTGCTCACGCCGACACATTGAGCCAGATGATTTTTCCATGGGTAAAGGTACTAAAGCTTATGATTTGCTTGCTGATGTGAAGAATCAAGGGCCAAAAATTTCATGGCCACAATTACTACATCTATCTCCAACAGTGCGGCGACAATGGTCAAAGATGGTAAGCATTAGACCCATGAAGAATAGACATGTGAATGCAATCCAGGCTAGAAAGATGAAAGATATTGTGCCTCTAGTAGAAGCCGAAATCAATGGGTAGAGAGTGTCAAAGACATATGTGGATAGAGGCGCAGAGATTTGTGTCATGACGGAAAAGTTGATGCATCGTTTGGGATTAGAGGTAAATGAAACTACTAAATTTGGGGCCAAAATGGCTAACAATGTAGTAGTAAATTGTTTGGGAGTTATAAACAAAGTCAAGGTAAAGGTGTGTGGAGTGCAATTGGAGCTTGACATGTATGTGATGCCAGTGAAGGGGGACGGCTATCCACTCATCCTTGGGCGACCATGGCTAATGGGAATGAAAGCCAGACAAGATTGGGAGACAGGGGCTTTAGATCTAAGGCCACAAAAGGGGCTACATAAAAAATGGAAGAGCACTATCTACAACATGAAGGAGGGCCGACAGGAGGATCTTGTGTTAGAAACCACCGCTGATGAATGGAGTTCCAGCGAGGGTTGGTCATCTATGATAGAGGGAGAGTCTTCTAATGAGGAGGAAGAAAGCTCTCTAGAAGTGATGGGGATTACATTAAAAGGGCCGTCTAGTAGTGAAATTCCGTAGTAGCTTCCAAAGGTCGAGAAGGAGGGATTAGAAAAAATGTTGGCTAAGGATCTATCAGTTGAGGAGAAGGCAGCCTACATGGAAGTGGTGATAAAACACTCTGCACTTTTTATTTCTGATTATGAACACATCACAGGTGTGACAGCAGTACAACATCACATTAATCTAAAAGAGGGAGCACGGCTAGTGGTGCAGCGACTACGACGATTGGGAGTAGTTCAACAAAATGCTCTACTCACTGAGGTGCAACGACTTTTAAAGGTAGGCTTCATCTATCCAATAGGGGACTCAGAGTGGGTTTCACCTGTGGTGGTGATACCCAAGAAGAATGGAAAATGGAGGATTTGTGTGGATTACAAGCCGCTGAATGCTGCAACAAAGAGAGATCACTTTCCTCTTCCCTTTCAGGATGAAATACTCAATGAGGTGGCCGGACATGAGAGATACACTGTTTGTGATGGGTATTCAAGTTATTTCCAGATTCGAATAGCTGAGGAGGATCAACAGAAGACCACCTTCATTACACCTTGGGGTTGTTTTGCTTACAAAGTAATGCCATTTGGGTTAACAAATGCCCCAGCTACCTTCCAGCGATTCATGAATTATGTCTTCCAACCATATTTTGGAAAATCCATTAGGGTCTTTATTGATGACTTTTGTATTTATAGTTCTAAGGCTCTACATCTAGGGAAGGTGGATGAAGCTTTCAACCGACTCGCACAAATGGGGGGGCAGTTAAACCATGAGAAGTGTCGCATTGGCGAAAGCAGTGTAACTTTGTTAGGGCATGTCGTAAGTGAGAGGGGCATTGAAGCAGATCCAAACAAAGTTAAGGACCTATTGGCGGTGCCATCACAATCTTCTGTGAAGCAACTAACCTCTTTCATTCGGAAGGTGCGATATATGGGGGGGTTCATTCATCTCCTCTCCCAATTAATATTTCCACTGCAACAGTTAACCCACTCTGAGGAGCTCCTGTCGAGTGACGACAGCGAAAGGTGCTTTCACGAGGTGAAGAAGGCTCTTAGCACCCTTCCTATAATTTTACAGCCTTGTTGGGATCAAGAGTTTTTTGTCAATCCGAGTTTTGGGGAAGATACTCTAGGGGCAGCACTAATACAAAAGGATGCTAAAACTGGCCTAATGAGACCGGTTTACTTTTCTAGTAGAGTAATGATAACATCAGAACGAGGGTACAAGATGGTCGAGGTGATGGTTTTGTCTCTAATGTTTGCGGTAAGAAAGTTTTGTCCTTATCTTCTCCCTAGGCCATTCACAGTGATCACGGCAGAAGAGCATTTTCCCTATGCCTTACAGCACATGGATGTTTCAGCTAGAATCGCTAAGTGGGTGATGCAACTCCAAGAGTTTGACTACACCTTCAAGGTGGAGGATTCTACTCGAGCTTGCCTAGCTGATTTGTTGACCCATAGATGCCATCAAAAGAAGGAAAAGGAGAAGGGAAAGGTGAAAGAGGAGACACCTCCTCTTGAGGAGCCGCCACGGGTGGAGAATGCCCATGCCCTCTACTTCGATGGGGCCTACAAGCGTATTAAAGACAGAGCGGCAGTAGGAATAGTGGTGTTCAGTCCCGAAGGTGACAAACTTTATGGAGAAGGTATCAGTTTGGAGGATGTCCATTCTAATAATGAGGCAGAATATCAAGCCTTGCTTTTAGGTTTGAGGTGGTGTCTCTCACATGGTATCACTCGGCTTGATGTTTTTGGTGATTCTATGCTAATTGTTAAGCAAATGAAAGGAATCTGGGCTTGTAAAAATGATAACTTAGCAGTGAAAATGAGGGAAGCTAAAACTCTCATGAGAAAGCTACAGAAAGCCCAAATCTATTTTGTGCCAAGGTGCACAAATGGCGACGCAGATGCTCTAGCAGCTGAAAAATTGAAAGAGGTAATGGTGGGCATCATTACAGTAAAGCTTCCCTTGTTTCAAGGTAAGTTTCAACTACAAGATGTGCTTTATTTTCTCGAGGAAGGTGAGGCACCTACACATATGAGTAAAAGTGAGAAAAGGTGGCTCGCTACTAAGGCCACTAAATACCACTTGATAAATGATGTGTTGTATTGCAAAGGAAAGGATGTAGTGCTTAGAAGGGTGCCAACAGCCAAGGAGATTATAGATGTGATTAAGAGCTGCCATGAGGGGGTTTGTGGCGGACATTTTGCTCAAGAAATAACCAGCAGGAAGATTCTCCAAGCCGGTTTTGTGTGGCCTAGTCTACATCGAGATGTGCAACATTGGTGCCGCACTTGTGACGATTGCCAAAAGGCCGACCAAGGAAGCTAGTGCATGAGGAACAAAATCCCATAACTACATATGGCCCATTTGAGAAATGGGGGATTGATGCAATAGGGCCACTCCCACGAACTCAATCTGGCAAGGAATACATCATAATGGGTGTAGACTACATGACGAGGTGGGCAGAGGCTTCAGCAACTAGTAGGATCAAAGCCCAAGAAGTGGGAAAATTTGTGTTTGAACATATTTGTTGCAGGTTTGGCACACCTTTGGAAATTATCTCTGATCGGGGTCCTGGTTTTAGGGCGAACCTAGTAGGGGAGCTAATGGAAAGGCTAAAAATCAAGCACAGGCATTCTACTCCCTACTATCCACAGTGTAATGGTTTGGTCGAAAAAGTGAATGGGTTGATTTGTAAGATAATTACCAAGCAAGTGCACATGCACCCCAAGCACTGGGATAAAAAATTGAATGCAGCTCTTTGGGTCTACAGGACTTCATTCAGAACCTCACTTGGATATACTCCATTTCACCTCGTCTATGGCCAAGAAGCTTTGTTTCCTATAGAGGTGGAACTGGCCAGTTTGCGTGTTTTAGTAGCAAGTCAAGAGAAGAATCAAGATAAGAAGTTAGAGGAAAGGATCTTGGATCTAGAGAGGCTGGAGTTAGATAGAGAAGCAGCAGTCCAACACTATTCCATGCAGGTTGAAGAGAGAAGGAAGACCTTTAATAAGAAGTTGGCTAGCAAACACATAAGGGAAGGATCACTTGTGCTACGTTATGATAATTGCTTTGATAACAGAAAGGATGCTAAACTTGTGTTCAAGTGGGAAGGGCCATTCATGGTCATAAGGAGATATTCAAATGGCAGCTATAAGCTAGGTGACATGGATGGGAAGGTTCACAAGACAAGGGTAAATGGATGGCGATTGAAGCCTTATTTTCAAAGAAATATGAACACTTTGGAGCAGTCATTCAATGAAGAGCCACCAATGAGGGGGTGCAGTCCTCCTTGCTCTATTGGACCATCATTATCAAGCTAGAGGCATGAATACCTCTAGCCTAAGGGGAGGGCTAATGATCCGGGTTTTTTACAACCCGGATTATTACCACAAAATTTGGCCAAAGCCCCTATCAAGAGCTTACCATATCACTTTGGGTTTACTCTTCAAGCACTAGGTATGCTACATTGCTTCTCGATTATGATAACTCTAGCAAATGGGGGGAACAAGTTCTTTGAAGGCATGTCAATGTAAAGGGTAAAAGGGATGGTTATCTTAGTGAAGACGAAAATGGATTACACCTATGAGTTGAGTGAATGCATAGATTTTTCAAAGGACTAGCCTCCAACTACACATGGGCTCCATCTGCATCACTAAGATTTGGAATCTATCACCATCATTAGAGGACACCTCACCATAGTATACAAGTCAATATCCACATCATGGTGTCATTTGGATCTTGCACAAAAGCTTACAACCATGGACCCCCTTTTGTCACATGCTTATATATATTTATATACATATGGGGGACTAAAGTCAAAGCAACTTTTAGAAGCTGTTTTTTATAATCTCAATAACTCCCAAGAAAAAGCGAATTTCAAGAAAATTCACGCGAAGCCGGATCGTTTCGACCTGGTCTACAAAGTTGCAGAAGAAACTTTTTTCAAATTCCTCATGGATTTGAAGTTACGAAGGCGCAGACTGCTGGGTACATGCAATTTTCTTCTCTCTTTCACCACACCAACTTTCCACTCTATCCTTCTTGTAAATATATTATAATAATGTGCTTTGGGCACCCACCTCTTGTAATCTAGCTCCATTTCTCTATGTTGTCTACCACCACCCTTGGCTTCTTGCATGATGACCAAGGTGGGGACTTGTCCCATTCACTATGCTCCATATTTTCAAAGATGCCATACATCATCTAGGATTATGTTAATCAAGAAGATTAGCTTAATCTAATCCCTCATGGAGGTTATATAAAGAGCCCATGGAGAATGAAGAAGGGGGAGGAAGGACAATGACAAGTCCATGAGAGCACTCTAGAATATCCTCATCTCTTTGAGGTAAGCTATGAGTGAGTTCTTTTATTATGTAGCATAATGATAAGATTCCTCTACCTCTTCTCCTATTATCTCCCTCTCTTCTCATCTTCTCATTCCATGTAGCATAATGGTAAGCTTCTTCTACCTCTTCTCCTCTTGTCTCCCTCTCCTCTCATCTCTCTCTTATATTCCAATATGGTGTCTAGCACATATATTCTCTCTTGTAAATTTGTGTATTGTTTCTCTTGATTCTCTTTGAGAAAAGGGATGTCCTAGCCCATCCTCCCTTTGGCTAGGTGGTGCCCCTTTTTAGTTCTCTTAGTGAGGATTGGAGGTTGGATGGGTAAGAGGCAACCCGTTCATCATTTCAGCCCTCAATATTAACTATACTACCCTCTAGGGCACTACATACATGAGTCATTCATGATTGAACATGACATCCCCATACGATCCATTATGCTGATTGAGAAAACTTGGTATGAACAAATGGAGTAACACACACATTACAACAATAGGGTCTTCTTCCCAGAAACTTCAATGTTAGAGTAGCCACTGTTAGTAACCTAAGATTTGAGGATGATATTATAATTTTGTAGGTGTACTTCCAAATCCAATTGAATACAACCAAGGATATAGCAATTGATGTGCTCATTGATGGATGTGTTGATTGCAATACCCTTTTCTATAGTTATTAGCAAGAATTGAGTCAATCACAGTCTTCTAGAGCTCAGTGGGGCCAAACCTTAGCCATATAGAGGCCAATCATGTCGATTATTAGGCTAGTGCATAGTATAATTTGTTGAGATATCGAGCTCCACTCGTGATATGCTAGGGTGACCGTTGTGCATTTATGTCACCGACTTGTTAGCTGCAGATGTGGTTGGTACACCGCCCATGAATAATAGCTACATAACAGCTATCCTTATCTACTCTAGTTCGTGGCTCAGTTAGTATGCCACCTTAGTTAGTTGAGTTTGGTTTGAGACCCACATATAGGGTTCTTCTATTTCTTTTGTACTTGAGTTCTTTTGGCTTACACAACTAAGAAGAGGAAAACTGTTTTCAGCCTCCACCTGTGTTTGTATTCCCCCATTGTGTGTCAAGAATCGCGTGGTGGAGGGGGTTGCTCAAGATGCTGCGCCGAACACACACAGAATGCACAAGGAGAAGCTCACTCAAGAGACAAGAAGAGAGATGGAGGCCAAAACGTTTTCTTGCTAATTTCTTCTTCTTCTTCCACACACTTTTCAATGTACACAAAGTATAGATAAGATACAACATAAAAGGAAAGTGGCCTACTAAGTCAAACAATGCATAACCGACTACACTAGTCGACTGGCGCTATAACTATGCCAGCTGTAAATAGGTGTAACAACCTGAATATAATAAGTAATGAGTCAGTGGCCATGTGAGAGTCATAATGACCACTGACGTGCTAAGTGTAGACATGTGGACCCATCTAACCAGGCGGTCCATCATCCATGTCCACATGTGTTGAGCTTGCCATCTCAACACTCCCCCTCAAGCTCAACTGCATCTCTGCAACTCCAAGTAAGCTTCGAAACTTTTGAAGCTTCTCTGTACCCAATGCCTTCGTGAAGATATCAGCTATCTGATCCTGTGTGCTGACATACACCAAGTCAATCTCACCTGCTAGTACCTTCTCTCTCACAAAGTGGTAGTGTACCTCAATATGTTTTGTCCTGGCATGGAACACAGGGTTCCTAGCCAACTGTATACTGCTCATGTTGTCACAATAAATGACAACTGGACCTTCCACCTGCACATCCAAATCAACCAGTAACTTTTGCAGCCATACTACCTCACATGCTGCAACAGCAGCACCTCTATACTCAGCCTCTGTACTCGACAAAGCAACTGTAGATTGCTTTTTGCTGCTCCAAGAAACTGCTGCACTACCAAGAGAGAACATGTATCCGCTGGTAGATCGTCTATCAGACATACTACCAGCCCAATCTGCATCTGTGTATCCAAACACCTGTATGTCTATACCTGCCTCATAGAAAAGCCCATAATGTAATGTGGACTTCACATATCTCAATATGCGTCTCACTGCATCCAAATGTGGCTTTCTAGGTACTTGCATAAACTGACTCACAAGACCAACAGCATAGCTCAAGTCTGGCCTTGTAATGGTCATGTAGATCAAACTCCCCACTATCCTCCTGAACATAGTAGGGTCTTCTATCTCATCCCCAACATCAGCACTCAGCTTTACATTCTGCTCCAACGGGACTGAAAGTGGTTTGCATGCAGTCATACCATACTTGGACAACATATCCAAGCCATACTGTCTTTGGAACAGCCATATACCATCATCATATCTGATCACCTCAATGCCAAGGAAGTACCTTAGCTCACCTAAATCCTTCATCTCAAACTTCATCTTCAAATAGCCCTTGACTTCAGCAATCCCATTATCACTATCACCTGTAATAATCAAGTCATCCACATAGATGACTATGATGACCAAACCTGCATCTCCCTTTCTCACATAAAGTGAGTGATCAGCATCAGAAACATAAAAGCCAATATTGACAAGATACTCTCTGATCTTGTCAGACCATGCTCTTGGTGCTTGCTTGAGCCCATAGAGTGCCTTCTTCAACCTGCACACATACGTGGGATGCTCTAAATCTTCATAACCTGCTGGCTGATCCATATACACTTCTTCCTGCAAATCACCATGCAAGAAGGCATTCTTTACATCCATTTGCTGCAACCTCCAACCTTTGGCTGCTGCCAAAGCAATCACACATCTGATAGTTGCCATCCTAGCAACTGGACTGAAGGTTTCATCATAATCTATGCCATATGTTTGGGCATAGCCTTTTGCAACCAGCCTAGCTTTGTACCTACTAATAGAACCATCTGCATTGTGCTTAATCTTATAAACCCACTTACATCCAATAGCTTTCTTTCCCTTTGGCAATGATACTAGATCCCAAGTCTTATTGGCCTCTAATGCAGCCATCTCCTCATCCATTGCTGCATCCCAATGAGCATGACCAATAGCCTCCTCAAAACATGTGGGCTCAACATCCTCAACTAGTTTCACCATATAAGCATAATGGTGAGCTGCATAACCCTCAAAACCAAATCTTTTAACAGGGTATCTCACCCTGCTAGACTTGCGTACCACTGGATCACTCAATGGAGTCTTTGCATTAACGCGTGCTCTCTGCACACCTGGAGTCCTCACTGAAGGAATGCCAAGCTCATCATCCAAGCTCTCTGAGCCACTGGAGTCTCCATCAAGAACTGCATCAATGCCTTCTGACACTTTATTCTTTCCTTTGTCTTTACCTGTAGTGCTACTAGATGCACTCAAAGATGTAGAGATACTCCTTAGTCTCCCAGACCAAGGACTACCAGATGATGTCTCTGGTCCACTAAGAGTCCGTGATTCTTGCCTTTCAGCCTGCACATGAGTGTCATGATCATCATCAACATCCAATGCATCACCACTAGATGCATACCAACTGCTCATTTCATCAAAGATGACATCCCTGCTCACTCTGAACTTACATGTGACAGGGTTGTAACAGCGATACCCTTTTTGCTCTAAAGAGTATCCAATAAAGATACACTTTTCAGCCTTTGGATCCAGTTTCTTCCGCAACTCATCTGGCACATGAACATATGCAATGCAGCCAAATACTTTCAAGTGTGAAACATCAGGCTTCTTACCTGTAAAACATTCTTCGGGGGTCATACCATGAACTGCAGCTGTGGGAGTTCTGTTCATAATATAAACAGCAGTATGAACAGCCTCAGACCAAAAATGCTTAGGCATATTCTTTTCAGCCATCAAGGCGCGTGCAACTTCTGCAATATGCCTGTTTTTCCTTTCTGCAACCCCATTTTGCTGTGGGGTATACCTGCATGTGAACTGTCTCTTTATCCCATGAGACCTCAGAAAATCACTGAACTCATTTGAGAGGTACTCTCCCCCTCCATCTGACCTCAGGCACTTTACTTTCAAGCCTGTTTCTCTTTCAACTGCAGCCTTAAAAGTTCTAAAGTGCTCAAAAGCTTCACTCTTTTCCTTCATAAAATATACCCACAGCTTTCTAGAACAATCATCAATGAATGTGACAAAGTATGAACTGCCTCCAAGAGATACATTTTGTGTAGGCCCCCAAATGTCTGTATGCACAACATCAAGGATATTTCTGCTTACATCTCTGTCATGTGAAAAGGGTTGTCTTGCCTGCTTACCAAACTGACATGCTTCACATACCTTCTGAAATTTTGCAACTTTAAATGTAGGCAAACCTGTAACCAACCCTTTGGACTGCATTAATTTCAGCCTTTGTACATTTGCATGTCCAATGCGTTTGTGCCAAATTTCAATGTCTGCAACAACACCTTTTCCTTTGGCATACATAGCCGCATTCATAGTAGGAATTCCAGCATTTAGAGTGAACATACGTCCAACTCTACTTCCCTTTGCTACCAACCTGCACTTGTCATTGAAGTCTTCTACAAAGCAGCCCTTTGCATTAAATCTGACTTGCAGCCCTTGCTCTACCATTTGACCGACTGACACCAAGTTCTTTGTAATAGATGGTACATGTAATACATCTGAAAGACTCTTTGTCTTACCATCATGCAAGGACAAGGGAACTTTTCCAATGTGTGAAATTGGGTGGCATGAGTCATCACCCGTCTGCACATAACCTACATTCTGCAAATCCTGCATCTCTCCAAACCATTCTGCATGGCTGGTCATATGATTGGATGCACCTGAATCAACATACCAAACATCTTCATATGTTCCCTTTCCTGTAACAGCATTCAGCATATGCTGCATAACGAACAAACGTTCATTTTTGTCTTCATTCTGTCGTGAAGACGATGCATAGTTTCCTTGCTGCAACTTACCACTGCGGATATCATCTCTCTTAGCATAACATTGGGCTGCAATATGACCTGTTTTGCCACAGTAGTGGCACACAATACCAGAGTTGTTAGAACCTCTGTTCTGCCATCCACCTCTTCCTCTAAAGCTCCCCCTGCCTCTAAAGTTACCACGACCTCCTGAAACCTGCATATCGCCAAATTGCTGATTCAATCTGTTTTGCTGGTTGTCACTACCACGTCCTGTACCACGGCCTCTTGAAGAGAACCTACCACGTCCCCTTCCTGAACTGGAGTAGAAAGCTTGGACCTGTTCACCGCTTCTTTCAGATGTCTCACTCTGCATGTTGATCTCTTCAGTGATCATAAGGGAGACCAACTCATCGAAATCTGGAAATGGCTTTCTGACATATACGGAAGTTACAAAAGACTTCCAAGCCTTTTCATTGTTAAGTCCACCCAAGGTAGACGACACCAAATCATCATCATCGGGCATTGCATCAATCGCTGCCAATGCATCTGCAATGCTCCTTACCTTCAATGCATACTCATTGATAGACATCTTCCCTTTCTTTAATGTATTCAACTCTTGCTTGAGTTGAATCTTCCGTGCCTTTGTATTTACAGAAAACATACTTTCAAGTATGGTCCAAGCTGCATATGCATTCTCTGCATTTCTAATGTGTCCCAGCATATTATTGTCAATTACTGCAGACAACCAATACATGACCTTTTTATCCTTTGCATTCCATTCCTTTCTTGCCTTTATCTCTTCTGTAGTTGGAGGATCACTCACCTCCGGCTCCTTTTCTTCACCTGAAACGAACTCGTAGAGGCCTTTTCCAATAAGGAAGTTCGTGACACGAAACTTCCATGATGGGTAGTTGTTCTTGTCGAGCTTCTCAATGATGGGGCTTCCACTGTTCTCTGCCATTATCACAAAACTAATACCAAACAGCAAGCAAATCTTCTGCAACCCTTGACCTGTAGTGCACAGCAATACACCAGACAGCCTTTTTTACTGTCTGCTCAACAATACATGCAATCTGCAACCAGTTTGCAAATAAACCTTGTGTTTACTCACTGATAAACACCTTTGAACTTACAGATCTGAAATCTGTAACCTGCGCACCCACGTTCGGTCAATACAGTCGAAGTAAGGGCTTATCTGCAGAATATACAGCGCTCTTCGCGCACACCAAATCTCACTGCAATCTGAGATTTTTGCTCTGCCCTGCTTCCGGTGCCTCCACAGGCACTATCCAAGAGAAGGAGTGGAAGAATGGGAGAGATTCTTACCCGTAGCTTGCTTGCTCGAACCTTGCTTCTTCTCCCTCACTTCAACCTTCGAAATCAGCCTCTCTCAATGGCGCGGCTCTGATACCATGTCAAGAATCGCGTGGTGGAGGGGGTTGCTCAAGATGCTGCGCCGAACACACACAGAATGCACAAGGAGAAGCTCACTCAAGAGACAAGAAGAGAGATGGAGGCCAAAACGTTTTCTTGCTAATTTCTTCTTCTTCTTCCACACACTTTTCAATGTACACAAAGTATAGATAAGATACAACATAAAAGGAAAGTGGCCTACTAAGTCAAACAATGCATAACCGACTACACTAGTCGACTGGCGCTATAACTATGCCAGCTGTAAATAGGTGTAACAACCTGAATATAATAAGTAATGAGTCAGTGGCCATGTGAGAGTCATAATGACCACTGACGTGCTAAGTGTAGACATGTGGACCCATCTAACCAGGCGGTCCATCATCCATGTCCACATGTGTTGAGCTTGCCATCTCAACATTGTGCAAGCAAGAAAGCTACAAGTGAGACTCCTTCCTTCTCTCCCACAATCTTGACATGGTATCAGAGCTTGGTTCGTGGTAAGGAGCTCAAGAAAGCAAACCAAGTTCACGGTGTTCTGGTAAGAGGACCAGTGTTGCTTTCATTTTTCGAGTTTGGGAGCAAGTCTTTGCAGTAAGTAGCACAGCTAGAAAGTGCAAGAGTGCATTGTCTCAGATTGAGACGCCCTTCCGGTGTAGCAAGAGGGCAGTATATGTTGCGGGACTGGGCTTTAGCCCTTGGTTGCCTTGTTTTTTTTATTCGAGGCCA